>NC_090190.1:4435932-4440787 GCF_024679245.1 Pseudorasbora parva
GAGGGAGAAAGTGAGAGAGAGAGAGAGAGAGAGAGAGAGAGAGGGAGGGAGGGAGAGAGAGAGAGAATGACAGAATGACATATGTCAGGGCAGAATGCATATGTAACATATACTGTATCAGCGGATCTAAATAAAGTCTATTTCATGAATATAAAACTGCACAGGTTGCTGCATTTTTCTTAATAGGTGGCTTGTAGTAACATCTCACAATAACGATCCAGTTAGTGATACATATCAGCCCTAGTTAACAAGTGCTTAACATGAAATGGGTGAGTTTCAAAACTAATGCAGGATCATTTCCAGTGGAAGGTTGTGCTATCTGCGTATCTCACTGTGTATGTGATATGTGTGTGTTTCTCCCTTGTTTTTTCTCCCCTCCCTCCCTTTCTTTCTTTCCTTCTTTCTTTCTTTTCTTTCTCACTCTTTAATAATTGAGCTGGTTCTGTCTCTTGTTAGAGTTGGCTCGTTACGGAGAGACACAGAAACCAGTCAGGTACACAGAACGCTAGTTACTCGCTCTCGCCTCCTCTCGCACCAACTCCAACATCATCCTTGCTCGCAAGTTCTCTGTGTCTTCGTGTCTCTCTCTCTCTCTCTCACACACACACACACACACACACACACACACACACACACACACACACTGATGCGGATAAACTTAGCAGCCTGAAACAGAATGCCTCCCCCCTTCCTCCCTAGACTGAGGAACCGAGGTCAGAGGTGAAAATCTCTCCAAAAAACCAGCTACAGCCAGCCAGCAGGGAATGAAAAAGTGGATGGAAGAGAGTGAAGCTGTTTTTTCCTGCTAAGTATGTGCAGTGTGAGATACACTAGCTGTGGCCAAGGTCAGCTATGTCTCTCAGCTCTGCCAATCAGAGGTTTCCAGCTGTTGTGGGAAACCAAGCTTCCTTTACAGAATAAAGGTTGCCATGGAGACCAGCGCTATAAGACTCTCTGACAGGTGGACGCATGCACAGACAGTCCCCCACTCCCTATTCATTCCGTGTTATAGGCGATTTGACCAATATATAAAAAAACATGCACCTATAGAAACTATATGCACTAATTCATTCCACTGTCAGTAGAAATATCCGCGTTTCCGTAATGCCGCCATGTGCGTGTTTCAGGCAGAGCAGCTCGCGCGTTCCTGGCGTGTGCCGTGAATAATCGCGCCTGTCACAACATAAACATCTTCGCGTCACCGTCGCGCGCACAGCGCGAGCCCAAAGACTTGCGCCAACGCGCCACTGCATTGCCAACCAGCAGACGAGATTAGTTTAACTTCTTAATTGGCATGTTATGCAATGCTGCAAAAAATATTTTAAATATTGTATATTGAAATCATGACTCGATTAACATGCCATTTTTTCTGTCATTGTTGCTTATGTAAAGCAGTACTTCCAAATGAAACACTGTGAGACACGGGAGGCTGAATAATTAGCCAGACTAATCAAAAGTGCAGTCATTGGCGAGCTCCAGGCAGGCGCGTGAGGCTGCTGTCGTCTCCCCATAATAATCACCCAACGCATGCATGCCGTCAGTCAACAGCCACTCATGATCATAGTCAATGGGCACAACATTCAGCCTATGTTTGCCCCGCGTTATAGCGACACGCTTCCCAAATTACGCATAAACAAACGGTCAATTTAGCGAATCTTTTATATATATTTAAAATGCGTGGATATATATATATATATATATATATATATATATATATATATATATATATATATATCCACGCATTTTAATTGCACAAAATAATACGTGCCAGAAATATTTAATATTGCAGCTAAAAATGTGTCTGATGTAGGTGAGTGTAATCTATGTATACATATGGAGTGTGCGCGCGAGCTCGTGTGTATGTGTGTGTGAATGCGAGTGACCTATCGCGAGCTCAATGAATGGCAGCGATGAGGTTAATAAAAATTCCTTCAATAGAAAACACAAACCCTCGTGAAATGCGCCGCGGCGCAGGGGAAGACTATGCAAATTTTGGCTGTGAAGCCAGACGCGCGCACTCACCGGGAGGCGACGAGCTCCGCTGCTGCAGCTGTGGTGCCGCGCTCCTCACGCGCTCCTCGGGTCTCGCGACTGGATCACAGAGCGTTCGGTGACACGCAACATCCTAAAAGCAGAGGCTGTCTGTGTGAGAGAGAGAGAAAAAAACTACTATGCATGAATATCTGGGGTTTTGGTCATCTCGGTCCTCTTCTGTCTTGCGACGCTTTAGCATCTGGTAAAAAAAAAAAAAAGACAGAAAGAAAAAGAAAAACGCGCAAAAATACATACAGGGGAAAACAAGAGAAAACTCGCGTGTTTTTGTCACCACGTCGGATAAAAAAAAAACTCAAATTGTAGTAACCGAGTACCGCAGTTTGTCACAGGAGCGCGCCGGGAGTGCAGCGAGCACGAGAAATTGGAATGAGCGCCGTTCTGCGCCGTTTCTCGCCCTCTGCAAACCAACTCGGAGGAATCTAGTCAGAGAGGGCTGTAGACGTGCCTTGTAGATGGGGGCATCCGGGCCTCCGTAGATTCTTGTGTCTAGATTTTTTCACCTCCTCTGGAGGACTCTGGGTACTGAAGTTCTGCTCGTCGTGACTTCATTCATTCTCTCTCTCTCCCTCACTCCCTCACTCTCTCTCTTTCTTTCTCTCTCTCTCTCTCTCTCTTTCTTCCTCTCTCTCTCTCTCTCTCTCTCTCTGTCTGTCTGTGTGCGTATGGCTTGCATCAAATGATACTCAGACAGTGCGACGGCCGGGGCTCTGAAGAAATGCAATTAGATCTGCCTACGTGACGTAAATGCATTTTTGAGATCCCTATGCACATTTCATCTAGGGTGCACAGCAGATCTTTGGTAACACTTTATTTTACAGTGTCCTTGTTACACGTTACATGTACTTACTATAGTAATAATAACTATAAATTAGTCATAATTACATGCAATTAACCCACAATAAAACCAAGTGTGTAGTTAATTACTATTAAGCAGTCAGTAGTTAAATGTAATTATAAACTAAAGGGTTAGGCTACACTTTATTTCAAGGTGTCATTGTTACAGTGCATTAATACATTTAAGTACTGAGTCATAAGTGTACTTACTATAGGGTTTGGTTTAGGGTTAGTTGCATGTAATCAAACACAATTTGTAACATGTAATGTACATGTAACGTGTAACCACCTAAAAAATTGAATTCTGCAATCATTCATGTCGTACCAAAAAACTAGAACACAGAATAAGATATTTTGATAAAAATAATATTGGTAACCAATTAAACCCTTTTTGGGTGAACTTTCCCTTTAAGAAAGTTCAAATTATTTTATTCACTCGCTTAGGATTGTCAGTATAAAGGCATAGAAACGGTGAACATGTAGCCTATTATTCAAACAAGCATAGAGACTTAAAAACTGAAGCCTTAAAGGGACGGTTCACCCAAAAATGAATCACAGCAGCCTCATGTTGTTTCAAACCTGTATGGCTTTCTTTCTTCTGTGGAACACCGACAGAGAAGTCAAAATGACAGACTCATTCAGGCGCAATGGAAGTGAACAATGACTGAGGCTGTCCATCACTAACATTATACGCCCAGCGACTTCTTTTGTGTTCCACGGAGGAAAAGTACAGTAAGTTACAGGTTTGGAACAAAATGAGGTGATTCATTTTTGGTTGAACTATCCCTTTAAAAACTGAATGACGTCCTGTAATGACTGAACACAATATATAGCATCTTTGATATGAACTGTGAGCTGTGAATAATATATTGGCTGAATCTATTAGAGATCACAGACATTGTCAGAGATCTCTGCTCTGCCCTCCAGTAATCAAATGTTCTTCTAATTTTTTTGCATGTTCCTAACTCATTCCCGTAACAGTTTAAAAAAAGGACTTGGGGAAATGTATAGCTATATTATGTGGCGATTATAATACAGGACATCGCACTGTGTGACTAATTGCAGTTTTATTTGATTGCATTGATGCTGGTCCTACAGAGCGATTCTTTGTTGTTCTGATTATAGCATTATACTGGCTCATACACACAATGATATTTCAGATTGGGGGAAATTAGCTTTATATTATGTTTTAAAAAATGCACATTTTTGTAGCTTACCATAAAATGGGGGAAAGTCTAAATGCATCTGTGTGAAAATAATATTTCCCACAAAAAAAGGAGAAAATGAAATCACTTCTGGAAGACACATTCTGCCCAAAAGAAGTCAACCTACATTAATCTGCATATCTGAACTCTTCCACCTATATTACTATCTGATTTTTATAAACAGGGACAAAAAAACAAAATGTGCTAGAAATTAAACACACACACACACACACACACACACACACACACACACACACACACACACACACACACACACACACACACACACACCTGCAGAAGAACTCTACCATGCTGCAGCAAAAATCTAGATGCAACAAGCGGTTTAATTTATAAATGTAGAAATCAAATCTGCAGCAAGAACAAAGTGCCAGCTCAGTGCAGGTACGGAATGTACCATCATGACTACAAACCCCAGCAGGATAATTAATAAACCAATACAGCATACTAAAAACCCTGCACACGTCCCAGCCTTCACATTATGGTTCTTCTGCCATCTTGTGGACAGCAAAGTTTAGAGCAAATGAATGCAGCTGTGAGAAATTGAACGTTTGTTTCTGTCTTTGATACACACTTATCTGTGTGCTGCACCATTCTGGATAAATTGAGAATCACTATGATTACAATAATCCTACGATTCTGAATAGACAACTAAACAAAATAACACGCTATTTCCCAGAGGTTCTGGTGACTGTGTATGCTAAATGTTGAAGTATGTGTGTGACTCAACCACGATCAATTGC
>NC_090190.1:7290908-7533408 GCF_024679245.1 Pseudorasbora parva
ACACTCCTTCTCTCACTTCCCATCATTCACAGCCTCTCACAGACAAACAACTGAACACATACGGTGGCGTGAAACTCCTAATCCAAAACTGCATGGAAAATTCCCCCAAAAGAGAGAAAAAAGAACATGGATAATTGAAAAGTGGGTTACAACACTAGCAACAGAGGCACGAGCTCCACGCTCAGCAGGAGGAGGGATGTAAATCACGTGCATTAGCATGCCATGTTGGACGTGTAAATTATTTTCCCGTGAAACTGTGAGTAATATGATGCGCATTCCTACCTGATTATATTTTTGCACCGCTCAGGCAGTGTCATTGCGCTTAACTTATTCATCACCATCCAAGCAAAAAGGAGGCAGTGGAACTATAACTAACCAAACCGGGACAATCAGAATAAACCACAGACCCTTTTTTCTACCTTCACTCTCTCTGAACCAAAAATATCCAGGCCAGCCATTGTAAGCGAGACTCGCCGAGTATGAAAATGTTCGCTTGGACATTTATTATTTAAGGCGTAATTATATGCAGGGTCGCTGTGTCAGCCTGCTACTGTGACTGAGACTTTTCATTAGGGTGGTTTGTCATACACTCCAGGCCTAGGGCCGTCACACACTGCTCCATCCCGGCCGATTCGCTCCTAACTGTAGAGTGCTAATGAAACGAGTCTGACGTGGATGAAAGGCAAGGAGTGTTATCCTCCGTTTTACTGGCTTTTCCACAGTTCTTCTTTCCTCTGAGACTCAATTTTAATGTCAAGTGATTCTGATTGGATTTTAGGAGAATTAAATTAGAAGAGAAAAGGAGGGAAGAAGTTGGAGGCGAATGACATTAAGGCGGAAAGACACACGTATAGACCTCTTTAATTCATTTTCTTTAACGTCGACCAGAGAGGAGGCCCGGGAGCTACTTTTCATTCAGTCGCGTTCAGACAGTAATTTATCGATGGAGCCGGAACCTGGAGGCCCAATCTGAGGGAATTCCCCCATTTTGAGCTCATCATTATTTTGTGTTGCCGACCATATTAAAGGGTATAAAAGTCAATTAAATTAATCCACCAAACTCAATTCATTACATATCAAACCTTCCAGGGCCTTTAGCAGAAGAAAAGGATTCAGAGCCTTAAAGGGAAGTCGGTACATCAGCAGGGCTCGCTTCATTTGAGGCAAAATCATCCCTGATCGTGGGGAAGTTTTCTTTTGCCACTTACATGTCCCCCTTTTCTCAAATTAGCCCCCTGTAGTCCATTCAGGGCCTTTTTGCTGCGAGCAGCATTTAAATAATGACTTGTCTTAAGTGAGTGGATAATTATTGAAGGGAGGTTAAGTGGTTTACTCAAAGGCACAGAAAGGCCAATCCCCAACAGAGATTCACTAGTGTTCACTAATGAATTTGACTGAATGTGGCGTAAACTGTGGGGAAGCAAAATGATCTCTGCCACGTAAGGAATTGTTAATATGTAGAGAAACTAAAATGTAGATAGAAAATGACCATATTCACCAATAATTCGGTACAGTTTGCAATTGTAAATTGGCTCACATGGACATAAATGTGTCCTTACTATTCTTCTAATGTTGTTTTTATTTTTTTATATTTTTGTTGGGTCAAGTTTATAATGATATTATATGAATTGTATACATATACAATATTTAACAACATTAGGATTTTTTTTTATTTTATAAATTAATACTTTTATTTAGCAATGACTACTTAAATTGATCAAAAGTGAGAGTAATGGCATTTATAATTCATATAAATGTGGTTATATTACACTTTTCAACATTGATAATTAAAATAAATGCTTTTTGAGCACCATATTATTAGAATGATTTTTGAAGGATCATATAACAATGAAGACTGGAGTAATCAGCACAGGAATAAATAACATGATTATAACTTTACATAATCCTATTTCAGTGCTAAGAAAAAACAATGAATCACGAGTTGCGATTAATCACATTTAACATAAAAGTGTGTGTGTGTGTGTGTGTGTGTGTGTGTGTGTGTGTGTGTGTGTGTGTGTGTGGTGTGTATACAGTATATACACACACATGCATACACATAATATATATAGTCATTGCACACATTATAAATTGAAAATGTGTGTGTATATATATATATATATATATATATATATATATATATATATATATATATATATATATATATATATATATATAAATACACATGTTATATGCTTTTTAAAAAAAAAAAATATTTTGGATCTAATAAATAGAGGCTCGATGAGCAGAAGAATCTTCTTTCAAAAATTGAAAATTAGCCTAGAAATCTAGACACACCGTAGCGGCAGCAGATCTAATCTGCCGCAAGTGTCGTCTAGTAACTCTCAATACATTTCTGAGCTGTAAAAGCCAAACTCTGGTCGGGCCAATCACATTGTGTATTGAGTAGTGGGTGGGGCTTAACATAATGACGGCCGAGTTGCGTTTGCGTGCTTCTAGTAAACACAGAAACTGGAGAACGGCGGTCTTTCGAATCAGCTTCGAATCAAGAACGGCACTGAAGTCATTCTTAAAAAGGGAAGATGTGTTCTGAGTTTTGCCAACCGGATACAGCAAATGTTTAATCGGTCAACTAGCTCAGCTTCACTTTAGTTACTCTGGTTGGTTGTAGCGCTATCCTATCACATGCAGAGTGAGTTTGAAAGACAACCGTTTATCCCGCCCCTCGGATTGAGCTGTCAATGGTGAGTTTCCAGACCAAACATCTTGATGTGGGTCTGGCTTGTCAGGCTAACTGAAAATAGAAATGTTTCCAAACTTTTACGTGTGTATATTTATAAATACACGCAAGCACAAACTTTTACGTTTTATGTTCAAGTGCAATTAATCGATTTGACAGTGCTATAATATTATAGTTTTATTACATTTATCCTTGGTGCTACGAAAGGTTATAACATCTTCATGCGTCATTTTTCAATATCTAAAACACTCAAAGCAAAAATGTCATACTTCAAAAATATGCTAGACATGATAAAACCAATTAATCTATACTCAACAGGCAGTATTTTCACTGTGAGAAGTTTTGAAGTGCATTTTTTCATTGTCTAGCATTTTCTCATTGGTCAAATTCCACTTGAGACACTTAGTGCCTGATAGTTACATGGCCATCCGGGCTAGACATAGGCCATGAAGATTAAACTCACATGCTTTTACCAGCATGTCAGTTCATACAAGACTGATTTTACCTGTTATTTCTTCAGGACATATTATAGAAGGTAAAAGATGCAGTAATTACCGGCACTAGAGCGTGCAGTCTGTAAAAAGCTCTGGTGATTATTACATGACCCCACCTACACATATAAAACTAATCCTGTCTGAATATTGCTTCAAGGCAACGCAGACTTGGGCTCTTGTGACTGGTTTTATTTGCTTTCTTGCTGTAGCCAGAGACGGATTATGCTATTGACATGCCCTGGGCACAGATGTCTCATGGGCTTTTAACACAGGACACGTTCCTGCATTGAAAGTAGCAACACAGAGTGAAACAGAAATGAACAGAAGGTGTTTATAGAAGTATTAATTAACTCCCATAAATTGTTCAAACAAATACTGTATGTAGGGTGAATTCAGGGTGATTGGGACACTTTTTGCCATTGAGATGACTTGTAAAATGTGTCCCACTCATCCTGAATTCACACTATGTATGTATGTATGTATGTATGTATGTATGTATGTATGTATGTGTGTATGTATGTATGTATGTATGTATGTATGTATGTATGTATGTATGTATGTATGTATGTATGTATGTATGTATGTATGTATGTATGTATGTATATGCCTCTCCTTCTATCTATCATCTATCCATACACGTTAAAAATAAAACGTGATTCGTCTGACCAGGCTACCTTCTTCCATTGCTCACTTGCCCACTGTTGGCACATTTGGTGGTGGACAGGGGTCAGCATGGGCACTCTGACTGGTCTGCGGCTATGCAGTCCCATAAGCAACAAACTGCGATGCACTGTGTATTCTGACACCTTTCGATCAGAACCAGTATTAACTTCTTGATCAATTTGAGCTACAGTAGCTCGTCTGTTTGATCAGACCACACGGCCAGCCTTCGTGCATCAATGAGCCTTGGCCGCCCATGACCCTGTCGCCGGTTCACCACTGTTCCTTCCATTTTCAAAAAAAAAAAAAAAAAAACGGTGTGAAAAAAGTATGATTTTAAAGTTATTTTCCTCATGGGGACTCCAAACAAAATGTCCCCTCAAGGACAAGGATTTTGGATATTGCCATCTTTTTGCAGACATTTGTTCCCATAAAACAGAGTTTACCTGAAACACACACACACAACACACACACACACACACACACACACACACACACACACACACACACACACACACACACACACACACACACACACACACACACACACAATACATAAGATGCTTTGACCCACTTTTTTAGCCACAAATCTGTTATATACATCAGTCAATATTCGTTATTTAATTAGTAAAATAGATTTTTACATTTAGATTACTTTTGCCGTCATCTAATGCTCACTGATCATTATTAATAACACTAATGATTTAACTGTAAAAAAAAAGTATATATTAAAATGTTAAGCATTAAACATTTTTTGCATTAAAATGTCTTTAGTATTTAGAATTTTTTTTTTTTTTATATTAACAATTTATCGGTTATTTGCCATAACATGAGAGTATCGAATCAGCTATAATTTACATATATAATTTAAAAGTTAATTTCCATCATAAACCGTAGGCTAACAAAAAAAGGATTACAGATATAAAAAATAACATTTTCTGCAGCGAATCAGAGCCCCAGAGAGAATGATGAGAGACTATGACTTTAATGGCATCAACTAAACAATAGACTGGGGCACTGTTAAAGAGCATTAAAACATCAGATGAATATTATTTTATCCTCTGAAAAATAAAATGACTAAAAGAGATACAAGCAAAATATATGTGTTTAAACCAAAAAACTCTGCTGTGCTAATGAGGGCATGAACTGTTCCCTCCAGAAATTTTAAAGCAAGACTCTGTCATGGAAATGAGAAGGTAGCCACATTAAAGAGGCACGATGCGCCTGTGAGCATATGGCGCCTCTTCCCTTGTTCTCTCATGTAAGTGAATCATTTATGCACCCACTTCTATTAAGCCAATGTAAATAATTATAAAAATATATATCATTATTTATTTAATTCATAAAAGACACCACTTGTAAACAGAAGAAGCCTGCAGGTACATTGTGCTGCTAATGAATATTGTGTTTGGCCTGTTTAGGTAGAATAAATAGCGAGTTTCATTCAAAGAGAACGCAGAGGCAGCGGAGTGAATCAGCAGACATCAAAACAAAAGGAATCATCTTGATTCATTTTAGCAGACTCTTAATGTTGTTGATCTAATTAGACTAGCGCTGATGACATGGAGAGATGATGGGGTTACGTCAGGTCTGTGTTCATAGGCGAGCTTTTGACAGATGTAAATTACCCAGCTCTCTCATGATCTTAGCAGATCCAAACACACACGCAGCACTTCTCACTCAATTAGTGGCCTCTCTCCACGATCTAAACAAAGGCCTCTGCCTGAGGATACAATGATGTTTTCTCAAAGACAACCAGACAAAACAAATGGAGAAAAGCCAACATGCACTGGTTATGCATGTGAAACATCGATAGGGTAATTCCTGTTATGCAGTATATTTTCATTTCAATCATAATTTTAAAATGCAACATAAAATATTTAACACGGTTTTTACATTTGCATTTAGAAGATGCAAAGTGACTTGCAACAGAGGAACTTGAGCAATTTGTTATAGTAACGCCAGTCTTAGAAAGACAGATTGGGGGGGGGGGGGGGAAGCAGAGGTGGAGTAAAGGGCAAGCAGAAGAATATGAGGCCCTTCTTTAGATCAGTTTGTCTTAACTACTATGTGCTAACATAAAATAATACAATGAACTTATTGTGTTCATATTGTAAAACATGTTTGCTGATATTGAGGTGGGATATGGGTAGTTTGGGGCAGGTGTGGAGGTATGGGTAGGTCTAAGGGTTCGGTGTAAGGTTTGGGTAGGTTTAAGGGTTTGGAAGTGTTAACAGTGTAATTATAAATGTTGCTAAACTGTAATATATATATATATATATATATATATATATATATATATATATATATATATGTATATATATATGTATGTATATATATATATATATATATATATATATATATATATATATATATATATATATATATATATATATATATATATATATATATATATATATATATTTAAAAAACAAGTAAAATTAAAAGAAAAAAATTGTTAATGCATTTGTGCTATTTTCATGATTTTATCACCTTTTTTATGTAGTTCAGATACAATAATATTTTGAGTATTTATTTGAGTATTCTATTTATTAAACCAATTTCCTTCATTGTATCAACTCAAATTTCTAATTAGAATAAACTCAACATTTTTAGGCAACCAGATTACTTTTTTAACCAACAATATATATTTGATCAAACAGTAAAAAAAAAGTGTGTAATAAAATGAATAAAAATGAAGTGGTGCATTTGTGTAAGAAAAATATCCAAATTTAAAACTTAAGAGACTAAAAAGGACTAACTTCCGGTGGTTAGTGAGTCACTCGCGCTTAAAGAGTAACCCTTGACACATGCGTATTGACCGGTATTGACGAATGCAGAAGCGCAGAGGATAGAGAAAAAAAAAAAAAAACGTAGTGTCAGGCATTACTCTTTTAGCGCAAGTCGACTTGCGTACCGCTAAATGCTGGAAGCTAGTTATTTTACTCTATAACATTTTAAATATGGATATTTTTCTTACACAAACACATCACCTCGCTTCAGAAGGCCTTTATTAACCTCCCGGAGCCGCATGGAACAGTTATATGGCGGATAGATGCACCTTTATGGACTTCAAAAACTACATAATCGTTCACTGCCATTATAAAGCTTTGAAGAGCCAGGACATTTTTAATATTTAGTCATATTCACCTAGGATAACTTGAGGGTGAGTAAATTATGGTCAATTTTTTTTAATATTAGGTGAACTAACCCTTTAATATGATCAATGTTTAAAAACAGTTGTGCTGCTTAATATTTTTGTGGAAACGTTCCCAAGATTCTTTGATGAATAGAAAGATCAAAAGAACAGCATTCATTTGAACTGTCTTTTACTGTCACCTTTGATCAATTGAATGCATCCTTGCTGAATAAAATATATTAGTGTGGTGTATTAGCTCGGAAATGGAGTACAACAAAAGCATAAAAATGCTGCCGAGCTCAAAATGTCCTGTATAATGGTATAAGAAGTTTAACCCAATAGGTACACAGAGATATAGTCGCACTTTCTCACTCAAATCGAAACTGTGTTGTAAAGATCTTTGCGATCATTCAGATCATGAGCACTACCCACACCTCCATTCTTTTACAAGATCTACTACGTCTGGGTTGATGAAGGCGCTGATGTCTGGTCTCCATTATGGCGGCAGATAAGGGCTCTTTGATTGACACTAGGTATTAAAGTGCCACCTGTGGTGAACATTATGGCGATAAGAAGTGTTAGTGAGTCTGTTTCTTTGTATGTTATTGAAAAGATTCATTAAGATTCAATCCAAAAGGGTTGGAGTTTGTCACATCAAATGGCACCCTGTGGCCATGCACCTAAAGAAACTCAGCTACACATTTGTTCAGTTTTGCTGTAATGGACACCATAAATGTCTCTGTGTGGTCAGCAGCATGTGTGGCTTAACATTGATCATCACAATTATCTTGTTCCTCCTGGAAACTGGATTATAATGGGACAATAGAAGTGAATAAGTTTGAGCCATGATTATTAAAAAAAACTCAATGCTTTAAAAGTATGGCCTCGCTTGCCAATCTTTACTGTCTATACACTCACCTTAAGGATTATTAGGAACATTTTCTCTTTAGCCCAATATGCAATTGACTTAAACAGCAAGTCATCGACTAGACGTTAGAGAATTGAGTCCCATGTAAAAATGCCCAACTTTACCTCAGGGAAAAAAACAAAAACCTTTTTACAGCCTGGTACAAATAGTAGTATTGGTTTATATAGCTACTTTTGCCCTTCATGACAACTGTGAGGGGGTTGCATTTTTTTTTTTTTTTATAACTCATCCATTTTATTTTTATTAAGTCTTACAATTCTGCATAATTAAGGGAGTGGCCACTTTGAGTGACAGGTGGATTGCTGTTTGTCCGCTGTGTGTTAGCCATCACGTAAGCTCAGCTCCACCCATGTCCCGCCTCTTTGCTCATTTTCAGTTATCCATGAGTGACACGTGGCCAACAGCCGATTTTACCGGTGATGTTAATGTGTTTGTTTGTTTTTTGACGCTAACGGTTGACATATATATTTTTTTACAGTCTATGATAAAGACCTTACATAAAGAATTGTTATGATTTTATTACTTCAGAATGACCCATTTCTATCTCCATACACCACAGGTCCTCTTACAGTGAAGTCACCATACTGTGCCGTCAAGTTTCAGTAGCCCTAAACGGACAAACTTCTCTACAGAGCTCTATTCACGCTCCACTGTCTTAGATGACAATATTTTTTGTCCTGTGACGGCCACCGTAGCTTCTCTATGCACTTCGAAAGGGAGGGGCGAGCGGTGGGCGTTTGCAATTGAAAATCTCACTGCTAGATGTCGATAAAATATACACAGCACCCCCTTTCAGGCACAATGTAAATTATTACTGTAAAATTATTACTTATTGCTTATTACCCGGACATTATCTAATAATTAACCCTAACACGCAACACAATGAAGTGCAAAATTCGAAATACAGGAAAAAAAACCTGTAAAAAATAAATTCCGAAAATTCCATTAAATTCCATTTTGCCCTATTTCAATTATTTTATTTTTGTAATTATTCACCATTTGTCAATCCTTTATATTAAAAAGTGTTTTCAGCTTGAATGTCAAGATGGCGAATTTCAATAACATGCTGAGAAGATAACATCTTGATAAGTATTTTTGCTTATCTGGTTTTGACTAAGCTCCACTAAGCCATAAGGCCAGCAGGAAACGCTGGCACCAGTCGTTCTGCACTAAACCCTGAGCATCTCGCTCAACTCACCTCAAGCTCCGTAGAAAGGAAACCCTTCCAGATTTGTTGTATGTAGGCGCCACATCATGTTTCATAGATGTGGCTCAAAACACACAAAGCAGGCCTGACTGGGAAACCCTCGCTCCCACTTCCAGGTGTTTCAGATCGATAAAGCCATGGTGTTTTCAATGAACTAGAGTAAAGCATTCACAAGTGATTTGGAAGAAGAGAGGCTTCCGTCTACATTCTGCTCCTACAAGCCTTGTGATCTGGGAAAGTGCACATGCTCTGTGGAAATTGACATCATGCAGAATTCCCCTCTGGCTCTCTTCACATTGCATTGTTTCAGCCGTGTTATGGGATTTGGTTTCAAGCTCCTCTCCCCTCACCATGCTCCAGTTCACTCCTGTTCCTGATTCCCTAATGCTCGCTGCTGCCTCTTCTCCATCTGTTTCTCCTTTCCTAATGGACCGGTAATGAAGCACCTCTTTTTTGCCCTTGATTTTTATTTTTTTATTTTTGGTGGGGGGGATCCCTAATCGCTATTCATGGAAACCACTATGCAATGAGGAATTACAGCGTCATGGTTGAACTGCTCCTCTCTCAGCCAATCAGAGGTATCACAGGGCCTTCTGCCCTTTTCAATGTTTTTTATTTCATTTTTATTTTTACTTTAATACAAAATATATTTCGACAAATTCAGTTGTGCTACATTAACATGTAGTTTATCAGTGAATGATAATAAGCCTGCCCTGCGAACATTAATAATTGACACAATAATTGATATTTAAATTAAATTGGCCACACTTCAGTGTAGTAGAAGTAGTAGACTTTACTGAAAAGCAATTCAAAGAATTCCAGCCGGTTCAAATCATTCTAATAATTTGAGAGATCACTCTGATTGGCTGTTCAGTTTAGCAAACTACACCGCACACACGAATAAAAACTAAAATGATGAAAGTGAGCAAAGCCAAGGCTCTGAAGAAGGCTGTTCGAAAAGTAAAGTTGTCCCATAATTTACTCACCCTCAACCCATCCTATGTGTATAGGAGTTGTATTAAAAAATATCCTGCCATTTTCAAGCTTTATAATGGGAGTGAATTGTACCATCTATCCATCATAAAATATGTGTTACCTCTCAAACATCATTCATCCTTATTTTTGTAATTTTGTCAGTTTTTTATTTATTTACAATCTAATAAAAGTTAATTCAGTGAATATTGCTTGATCAAGTATTAATCTAAATCTTTATAATGAAGTACAAAAAATGACACCTGTTAAAAATAAGTTTATTTATACAATTGAATAATTTATAATACATTTTCGTTTCAAAATGGATGAGGAAAATATAGTGTTGGACATATATCAATGTTTTATTTATTTATATATATATATATATATATATATATATATATATATATATATATATATATATATATATATATATATATATATTTTTTTTTTTTTTTTTCACTGGCCAAGATTAAGGGTACATAACACAGTTTCTGCCAATCTCATGTTAATCTTGAGTAGCTATAGGGTAGTATTGCATCCTTTAAATCTCTGAAGAGTCTATAATAGTTTTATCATATTTATAAAAGACAGATACCATTTTTTTTTTCTCTAAACGGCCGTGGAGACGTGCAGTGGGCGGAGCTAAAAAGTAACAGGTACTCAACAAACACACACACAAAATACATGGTAAATGGTAAATGGACTGCATTTATATAGCGCTTTTAACAGACCCTATGGCCATCCAAAGCGCTTTACATTTTGCCTCACATTCACCCATTCATACACCAGCCATCCAGCTCTTCGGGAGCAGTTGGGGTTAGGTGTCTTGCTCATGGACACTTCGACACTTTGTCTGGTGGAACCGGGGATCGAACCACCAACCTTCCGGTTTGTAGACAACCTACAGGAACCACTGAGCCACTGCCGCCCCTTTATGGCACATCATGGCATTATCCCTGGATAACTTTCAATTCACTAAACTTTTGTGTTGTTGACATTATATACACTTACTCATACGCTGATTGCCAACAAAACACACATTTGATGCAGTTTCACTCACCGCCTGCGGTTTCGTCTCATGACCGGGAACAAACAAACACACTGCATCCACTGTTTGAAAAGAAACTGATAGCGCTGCTGACAGCTTTTATAACCCGAAAGAAGCTTGTTGATGGATGTGCTTTTGCTCTCGCTCTGGTTGATGTGCGAATGCTCACCTGGAAGAAGGAATTTCACCCTTTATGACTTCATACAGGGCCATACTTGAAAAAAATAAATAAATAAAAAATCAGAAACTTTGAATCCTGAGGGAGTGTAATACACATGAAATCCCCCTACCCCCCTTAAAATTACTTATTTTTAATTTTAATTTTTACTTATTGTTAATTTTGCCAAACTTTGTTAACTTAGTAGAGATAACTTAATTGCATATGTGGAAAAACTGGACAAAGAGAAATTAAGTCAATTTTTCTTGTTTTTGTTTTTTCTTCAGTGTGCGACATTGCAGATTTTTCACACAATTTTATCTGTAAAATGCCAATTGGATGGATGACACCACCAACTAAACTAAACGTCCTCAAACTAAAAACAACATCAAGCAACAATCAAATAATGTTGGTAGAGAGACATGATCTCTCACTCTTATTTCATCTCTAATTGCCATAGTAGGAGTAAAGGAACAGAGATTGTAGTTAATTTCAAGTTCAAGAGTTTTATTTGTCACATACACAGTTATATACAGAATACAACCGGCAGTGAAATGTAAAGCTGTAAATATAAAGCTTACCTATAGCTGTTACCTGTAGTTGATAGATAACTCTCCCACTAAACATTATTCAATGAAATATCACATAGCACAAGACATGCCAACAACAGCATGACCTTTTTCTCACATCCCATCGCCTACACATGCAAACTCAGACTGAATAATTACAGATATTGTGATGTTCAAAATATTTCAGAACACTGTTTCTAAGGTCTTACTGAGGGGCAAGAATATCTGAAAATTTGATTAAGTCTTGATTAGGCTATGCAAAAAAGTCTCCAGTGTAAAACAGAAATTAACACTTATGTACATTCAGCAATTCTGTTTTTTATTTAATTTTTTTTTTTTTTTTTTTAAGTTGGCCCTCTATTTGTAACATATTGACTTTAGTGTGGAGCTGACACTGTATGATTGGGATAAATCAGTTCAGTCAGGTCACAAGGGCTCTGTCGGACCTAATACTCAATCTAAAAATCAATGAAGATGGAATGCTGAAGGGTTTGAGTAATGCCCCCGTCCACACGGAGACGCGTTTAGCTGTATACGTATAAATTTTGTACCGTATCAGCGTTTCGTCCACACGGATCCGGCGTTTTAGAAGCATGAATCCGATATTTTTCGAAACCGGGTCCCAAAGTGGGTAAATCTGAAAACGATCATCTTCCGTTTTCGTGTGTACAGCGAATCCGTATATTTTCTGAAACGGTGATGTCATCACACTACGTCCAGCACGGTGAAAGAGTTAAGGGATACAACTACGGGCACTGGGCGTGCGCACATCAATATCGCGTCTTTTAATTACCGTATCTGCATACCTGTAAGGGTATGTTTTGGGTTGGGGTAGGTGTAGGCATTAATAAAACACATCTTTTGAGTAGCAAATGTATTTATTGTTATTTTATTGTGAGATTTTGTCTCACCTCCGACCACTGCTATACCCCTGCTAGCCACAACTCTTCTTCTCCGTTTTTAGTGTATTTCTGTAGCAGAATTACAGCGCCACACACTGGCCTGGCATGCAAACTACATCGTTTTTAGTCAGTTTTCGTAATCTCGTGTGGACGGCGCCTAAGTTTCATCTCAAATGCTCACTTACACTTATATTACACATTATTTGTATAGAAAAGTTTGCTGCGGTAAAAAGGCTGACTCATTAATTTAATGAAAGCTAAGACCCCACAACTTTGCTCAAAGGTAAACTTTAGCATTTGTCACACTGGAGAGATTTGAAGACAAAATTTGTCATTTCAGTTATGCATCAGTTATGCATTTTCCATTTGGGAAATGGATACCAAAATGTGCATGTGTGCTGACTACGTTCACACTGCGAGCCTTAGGCCAATTTTGGATTTATAATTTCTGGATCTGATTTTTTTGTATAGCGGTTCATATTGTTGTTTTAAATGTCGCTGATATAAGATTCCAGTGTGAACAGATGATGTTCCTGGACCGACCTGCATGCACAAAAGAACGATCAAAAGACGTCACGCCACAGGCTGTCATATGGAAGCAAACACAGAGGACATTAAAGTAAGCGATTACGCATTCATTTATTGTGTGATCTGCAGCAGAAGTCAGAGTATTTACACACAGGCAAATAAAAACAAAGAGGAGGATGCGAAAAAAAGAGAGCCCTCGTGTTTTTCTTGTGTATAGAGCTGTCACTGTAATACCTATGAGCTCTGACACATCATCGTCCCTCCACTGACTACCTTTCACAACAGTCTTGATAACTCTGGCTATGTAAAATCTCTGAAGTGACTCCCGTGAGAACAGGATTGTAATGAATGTTCATCTAGAGTGATATAAAAGTCGCATAAATTCCGATTTGACGGTTCAGATTGAGGTTGCATTGCTAAACATCTGTCTTGTATGGGATTTAGGACATACGGAAGTGGCCCAAATCTGTATTGAAAAGATCAGATTCTATGTGGTTTGTGCTGTTCACACTGTCATGAGGGATCTGAGTGATATATGGAAGAAGAAAAAACAAGCAAAAAAGCACAACTATAGAAGTTTGTTTTTGCCATGGATTTTGAAAAAATTAGGTGTGACTTCTCATACTCGCAACTCCGACTTATTTTCACAGAATTGTGAGACAAAGTCATAAAGTGTAATTCTAATATAATTCTAAAAAAGGACTTGCTTCTTTTTCTCAAAATTGTGAGTTTCAATTCTGACTTTCAATTGGCCAAATTGAATTTCTGTTAATAAAATTATATCAATTCACAGAAATGTTCAATTGCAGAGGCCTGCATTTTTTTACAGTGTATACACAATAAATGCACTAAAACTTAAACTAAAATGTGTAAGATAAAATGAAATAGTAATAAATACTTTGCCTCTTAGCAAAGGCCAGCTCAAAGAGTCTGTATCACGTGTGCTAACTGCTTTGCAACTTAAACACACACTGTTGGAGGATTCTCAGACATCTTTTAGTCTACGCATTCTGTCTTCTGACATCTAACACGCATGCACAGACCTTCCACAAGGACACCTCTGCGTGACCTACTGTCGTCTAACTGTCACAGAAATGGAGATGTTCTCTCTGTAAGTGAAAGTACAGAGGTAAGCCTCTAGGGTACAGACTTGCTGTTTTTGCACTGTTTGTTCAAATCATTCTCACACTTGACCTCCAACCCCCCGCATCTAAAGGTCAGTCTGTGTATGAACAAGAGGTGATGAGAGACTTCAGGGGAGCACTTCAGCTGCAGTTCATCACAAAGAGACAAATATCACACTGCAGACTATGCTGTGATTGTGTATACATGACAGCAAAAATGTCTTTATTGAAAGAGATTGTGTTATACTGTTTATAATGAGGCAGGACTTGTGAGCAGCAAGGAACATTAAATAAAATACCACATTGTTTATGATTGCCAAGCAATGCTTCACTATACACTGTGGTCTTAAAGGTCCCATTACATTTTCATTTTATGAGGTTTTTCAACATTATTATGAGTTCTCCTAGCCTGAATATTGTCCCTAAGTGGCTAGAAATTTTGATCGGTGTAAGCCGAGTTCTGGCTGTCTTTCTCTGCCTTTGAGAAAATGACAGCTCAGACGAGCTGATCTTGAAATATCCCATTATGACGCCATAACAGGAAAGGTTACCTCCCCTTCCTCTGCTTTGCTCGCCCAGAGAATAAGTAGAGAATGGATTCAGTTTATGTCTATCACACGTACATCTGCATTGCACACTTGTCCAAACTGCTTCTATATTAAGAAATGTTTTGATGTAAAAACCATACTAACACTATAAGTACACCTCATTATACAATTATTTTAAAAAGCCATGCCATGGGATCTTTAAAAATAAAGATTCCAAAAGGATTTTCTTTGGAGATCCTAAAAAGCGACATGGTGAAGGAAATAAATATGAGATGGAGGGAAAATTATTTGTCTTTGCTTTTGTGTTCTCTCACAAAGTACTCAGAAGGTTTTGGGGCTTCTCGGGGGAACGCAAAAGCATTGACTTATTCCGTCCCATCCTATATTTTTTCCACCACCATGTTCTTTAAGCCCACCAGTGACATGATCCCATTCATGTCAATGAGGCGCTGGCGACTTGATTTTAACTTGATTGATCGATCGTAATCTGGTTAATGACGCTTTAGTTTTTATCACAACACTCTCCAACAGCAGAATGCTACTTTTAATTCATTTAAGTCTAATTCTTAGTCAAATTAGAATAATATCTTAGATTTATAGTCTATCAATGACATTAGAGCGACAGCATTGGAAACGCCAACAAGTGACTTCACAGTACAGAGACTTTAGGGGCTTTAGGGGCTCTTTAGGTTTTAGCAGCAACGCCATAGAAGAATCATTTATGCTTCTCCAAAGAACCTTTCAGTGAACAGTACTTTTATTTTTATTTGTCAGCAATCATTTTACATCATACGGCGGACTTCTGACAGCCCTAGGGCTTTCGTGAAAACTACAGATTACGCATTTTTGTATCCCGACCCACCGACAGTCTGATCGACAGAGGGTTATTAACAGAACAGTTATTGCAAGGATATGTTTATACTTTGTCCACTCTTTAAACAACATGTTTTTTTATTTTTTTTTATTTTTTATGGAACACTATGCCAACAGTATACTATACCTGTATGCGACAGCATTTTGCTTCGGAGGGTTGGGCAGAACTGACAGAATGGCAGTTTCTTTGGAAGGATTCAGTAGAAACTGTAAGTAACATTCTACCGCTAAACATTTAGACTGATTTCTTGCAGCTGGGAAGTCTGGACACCAAGAAAGTTAGCTAAGAAGTATTTCTACTAACACAAGGCGGTATTTGATTCTGGTCAAGCATATCCATAGCAGACTTGTGGGAGTGGCCTTGGAAGACAACATGAGCAGTGCATTAAGGGTGTTGAAGTTTTCCTAACTAATTGGTAAAAGGGAAAACAATAGCCTTTTTTCCTAGTCAGGCTGCACTGATTTAAATGTTCCTGCATTTCTATTGCACAAGCTGCCATGTTTTATTCAAAGTCCATTTTGCCAGCAAAGTACTGCTTTAAGGAAACACTTTAATACCACCTTCACGTGCTGTAGCAAATTTGATAATTTCCCACTACTAAAGTCATGATTACAACCTCATCCCATTCAAATTTTGAAATGGGAGGCCGTTCATGTGCAATTTTTAATTCGGAAACTCGTATTTATGATAATTCCGAGAGCATGTAAAAGCAGTAAGATCTGAAAAAAAATGTCATCAATGGGAAGAGATACAGAAATATGGGACAATTACCGGTTTCACAATGAGCCATGATAGAAATGTACTGACGGTTAGTAATATTGTTTAATTATCATTCAAATCGTGTTTGATTATTATGATTTTGAAAACTCGCGGCTAATCCTGTCCAACCAGCATCAGTCTGGCACAGAAAATCGGCAGAAGGCAGTGACAGCGCTCAGACTAAATCTGAGGTGTGGTCATATTTGGGCTTTTACAAAAGTCCTCAGGGAAACTTAATCGAGGATCTGTCTGCAGAACATGCAAAAAGAAAGCCGCTACAATAGGAAGAAACACTTTAAATCTGCCGAGTCGTCTTTGTGACCATCACCCGCTGTCGTAAAGTGAACGCAAGGCAAGACTTTGACCTCAACACTACATCTGGGAAACAATTGGACACAAAAAGTTACGGTTAATTGTTTTATCTCACTCTCTTGCAATTAACGTGAAGCTTCCTCAAAAAAAGGTTTGTAGCAAGTGGCTTTGAGCCAAACACAAACTAACAAGTTCAAACGAGACTATTAAGGGTAACATTTAAAGGATAATAATGTATATTCATTGTACACTTATTACACAGATTTTAACCACATAAATAATTACAGGGACATATTACATTGAGATTAATATTTTAAACACTACTGGTTTATAAATCCATTTTGTACAGTGTACAATGCAATTGCCTAGACAAGATGATCACAAGTTATAATAATAATCATATCAATAGTAAAGTCGTCTGATTTTATTTTCAATACAACCAAAACCAGAAATGCAAGTTGCATTTAAATAAAATGAGAGAGGCTACAAATATCGCAATAATGTTACAAATATGAAGTGGTTTCTTATATATTATATATATATATATATATATATATATATATATATATATATATATATATATATATATATATATATATATATATATATATATATATATTATTTTTTGTCATACCACAGATGAAATGCAGTTCATCAATGAGTGACCCTGTCTGGGTTTGTAACATCTGTGAGCACACTGCTTTCTTCGCTTATTCAAACTCACTCTCAGGCTGAGGGTAAAGCCCAAGTGGATTTAACATTGGCTTTAGGTGACCCAGATAAAGCTACATCCATCCAGCAGTGTCTGAGCCACAGATAAAACCTTTTTTCCTCTGCTTACTTGATTAGCATGCCATTTACTTTCGCCTTATGACCTGCATCAGTTTCAAAGCAATAAAATGTACACGTTTCAAAGTCGATAGGATTTTTTAAATTCAGATTCAATGATAGTGAACCCATCACTGCAGAGGTTGCACTGAAGAGGTCCCTTTAATCTTAGACAGACAGACACACACACACACACACACACACACACACAAATCTTCATCATACACCATCAGATAATATTCTTGCTATCAATGAACTCATAAAGGGCATGTGCACACGCACACACAAGCATGGATATTCAGACACACACCAATCAATGGACAACAGGGACACATTAAAGCACTGTCAAATTGGTTACACCTGGATAGGCACAAGCTGCCAATCAATCTTAATTCAGATTAAAGGGCACTCTTACAGAGATTTCCAATGCAGTATTTATAAAGTGCTGACGAGGGGTGAGATGAAGATCATCAACTCAGAAAGCCGATTCAAAACTCCTCCACAGATTAGCTGGTTCTGCCAGAAACAAAGCACAGTGGGGAGGTTTTTTGACTATTCCTCAAGTTTAATGGATTCAATCCTATGAACATGGTCCAAAATATTTTACTTAAATGGGAAAACAGATAGCAACAGTGTGTGGGCCAAATTGGGGTCTATCTGAAAACAGTGAAACCTGGGTTACACTGTATGCAGTTTGGTTTTAGAGCTAATTATTCTGCTGAAACAGCTACATTACATTTAATAGAGCAAATAAAATCCAAAGTTGACAAAGGGGGATTAGTTGGTGCCATATTTTTAGATCTGCGTAAAGCCTTTGACACCGTTAATCATGAAATTCTACTTTCTAAATTATCTAATTTCAACTTTTCATCTAATGCCCTAGCATGGATATCCTCGTATTTATCAAATAGAGAACAATGTGTAAAAATTAAAGGGGTTAAGTCTAGTAATTTACATTATACAATGGGTGTACCCCAAGGATCAGTGTTAGGCCCCTTATTATTCAGTCTTTATGTAAATGATCTCCCGCTTCAATGTAACGGGATACAAGTGCAAATGTATGCTGATGACACTGTTATTTTTACGCATGCAAAAACCGCAGAGCTAGCAGCTGAAAAGCTACATGTTGCCATGGAACGAATTACACATTGGCTGGAGAATTCATGTTTAACCTTGAATATTGGTAAAACTAAAGGAATGTTTTTTTCAAAAACAAAGGTTCAAACACCCGTGGATATTTGTATAAATGGTGAAAAGATAGAATTAGTCAATGAGTTTAATTATCTTGGTGTAATATTGGATTCAAATCTTCGCTTTAAAAAACATGTAAAGAAAATGATGAGGAATATTAAATATAATTTAGCAAATTTCAGACACATTAGACATTGTCTTTCTGTTGATGTAGCCAACACTTTTATGCATGCCACAATACTTACTCATATTTCATATTGTCTCACATGTTGGGGTCAAGCTGGTGAAACTGTGGTTAAGCCTTTAAAATCCCTATATAAACAAACTTTAAAAACTTTCGATAAAAAACCTAAACATTTTCATCATTGTAGCATTTTAAAGAAATTTAAATTATTGAGTTTTGAAAATTATGTGCTATTTAAAAATTTGTGTATGGTTTATAAAATTGTAAATGGTTTGGCTCCTTTGGTACTCAGCGATTTTGTTAGTTTCCGTCCGAATATTTCTGAGAGATCTACTAGATCATCTATGAGAAATTGTGCTGTTCCTTTTCGTCGTTCTGCTTTTGGACAATCCTCTTTTGCTGTGAAAGCTACGACTAACTGGAATGCTTTACCGGAAGGTATAAAAGGGTGTACATCGTTTGGAATCTTTAAAATGCAGTTGAAATCTTTTTTAGAATGTAATCAGCTTTGTAAACACTGACATGGTTGTTGTTTAATTGTTTGTATTGACAATGTTTTATTTATTTATTTTTATTTATTTTTTTGTATTGTGTATTTGTGTATATATGTATTGGGTATGTTATTTTATTGTTGACCTGCCAAAGGACTGCGGGTGAAAATTAGCTTTGAGCTAAATCCGGTACAATACATGAAATGGAAACATTTATGTTAAAAATTGTACATTGTCCTTTTATAAATAAAGTAAAGTAAAAAAAAAAAAAAAAAAAAAAAATCTGGCTTACATTCAGCACTTCTGGATGGGTTCATTTACCATCACATATACCTTGAACTTTCGGTTCATTAACCCAAACCTTGCTTACTCGAGGTATACTTGTTCCAAAAACAAGTCAGGGAGTAAGTTCAGACAACTCAGAGTATGTTCCCTGTTAACACACCAGACATTCTTAACAGAGCAACGAACTGACAATTCACCACAGAGGCTACATCTACACTAATCCGGATAAATTTAAAAACGGAGTTTTCATCTAAAAACGATCCTCGTCCACACTATCATTTTCAATCGTTTTCCAAAAAAATGTTCTTCTACACTGAAACGTTTGAAAGCGCTTACATCATCCCTATACTGTGCATGAGCAAATCCAAGACGCTTCGACTTGCGTCATTTCCGCTACTCGTTTATATACTCATTTTGCGACAATGTCGAGAAAAGGCGAGTTTTTTAACAGTATGTACAAACTGACATGAATATTTAACAAGGCTGTCAAAACAGAAAGCATACAAAACAACTGCTGTACAATGTCGTTCACCATCTTGGCTGAATTGGCCATATGACTGCATCACATGGCTAAAAATGCGTCATCGTATTAAAAAGCCTCCGTTTTCACAGTCCACACTACGACACGAAGACGGCGTCTTTGTCAAACTTATCCGCTTAGGACAAATTTATTCAATACAAATCATATTTAAAGGATACGTTTTCATTTACTTAAAACGCTGTCTCAGTGTGGACGGAAGGCCAAAACGGAGAGAAAAATATATTAGTGTGGACATGGCCAGAGACAGACGCTGAGAAAAGGCCATTCTACTTCCTTCTTCTTTTGTTTAATGGTGATTTAAACAATGCATTTTTTTCAATGTTTTCTTGTAATAATTAATATTTATTCACTGAGCACAAGGATTATATTGCTTGTTTAATGCTTATTAATTGAATGCAGATCCTTGTTTGAGATGACTATAAAATGAACAATAAATATATTTGAATTGCAATAAAATTAACTTATTTGGATTTTTTTTTAATTCGAATTCTTTAGAATGAATGTGTAATATTGTATATTATATAAATGAAACAGATTTGCTTATATTAACAACGATATTCATTACAGAAAATACATCTGAATACCTCTTAAGCAAACTAACCCTGGAATATAACCGGCATAGCCTGCTTTCTGGAATACCCCACTGGCTTGATTCTGACGTTGTTGTTTATTTGTCTTGTGTAAAAACAGCATTAGTTTTAGTTCTGGGGTCCGTTCTTCATACCCCGCTTAATACATCTGAGATGATTTGACACATCCCATATCATCTAATCGTGATAACTGATCTATGATTCTAAGATTACGTTATCTAAGATTACTGCGTGTTCCTGCGTTCACTGGAGAGGGCAGATGCATCGATACTCGAAACCACGATCAGTAATGCAGGGATTGGCTGGCGTCAAGACAACATAATGACATCATATAATTAAAAAAAGCCACCTGGCAAAAAAACTTGACAAAAAATAAAATAAAATAATACTTCTGGACCTTTATAAGGAAATATGCAAATGACCAAATCAGCAGAAAAGTTAATAGATAAATGATAAATGTTTTTTAACATGCTTCCGAATTATTTATATTCACTTTACATTGTTATTTCAATGCTGATATAACTTATAGCAGGTTTTGCTAAGAAGCTGCTCCTGGATAAAGGATTCAGATCTCTACCAGCTCTTCGTGTTCCTGCAGCCCCTCCAGAAGTGAGTGTAGTTTGAAACGCTAAATTACGGCATGCTTTTTATGTATGACGTTCTCAATATAATTCATAATCCCACGTTTATAATGAACAACCCATTATGGTTACTGTGTACGCTGGTTTTAAAGTTAATGTGGATGTGATACACTACACTAAGCTTAATTATGTAGATGGGTTATAACGGTGTCTGTTACTGTCCAAACAATTGTGTTGTAACAGTTATTACAATGCATAGATAACGTTACGAATCACTATCAAACCAACATTAACAGAACTTTTTTTTTTTTTTGTATTGGCATTAGCTGTAACATCAGTCTGTCAATGAACTAACATATACATCAGTAAACACATAGCATTAGTATCTCACTACGCTAACATTACCCTGCCAGTACATAAAGACAGATCAAAGTGACATTACATTAACCTATCATTCAGAAATGTCCCGTTTAGCCTTAATTATCGAATTTCGTTGGTGCTGTCAAGTTGTCCCTGGTCTGACTCCGGTTAATTGATAAAGTTGCACAGATCTGTCCTCAGAGACTCCCATCGCCATTCTTTTGCCTCTACTGTTGTCAAGGGCAACGACTCCATGTGCCGGCCCACAGAATGGAGGGGCGGGGTCATTTATCATTTAAAGCTGTATGCACTGAAATGGCTTGGTGAAAACAGAGCTGTTTTTGAGCAGGTTTTCTTACAATTCTAATGAGAATTTTTAATTAAAGTATATTACAAAGTTTTTACACTAAAGAGTCATATTAACTTGTACAAAAATGGCATTATATGACCCCTTTAAGACTACTGCGGATTCAGACATACTTCTTTTGTGGATGCAGTCTACATTCTGTGTGCTTCTGAGCATATCACAGGTTTTTGTGAGCATGCGTAAACAACAGCAACATCCATTACCTCCCCTACGTCCTGTGGGAAGAGGTACATCATAACAGAATTCCTGCTCCAGGTCCACCTCAGGGCACGAGGGACACAGGGAACAGCGCATTGATTTTAATCAGTGATGTCACAGAATCAATGGGACCTTATAAGCCTCAGGTGAGAAGTGGTAATGAGTCACCGCCTCACGAGAGGCACTTTTTATTGGGCGGGAGACAAGCAGGACATCATGCCCTGCCATTATTTTCGCCAATAGCAAAAAAGTTCCCCGGATATTGGATGACTTCACAATTGTGAAGACTGTGATGATAGTATTCCAAAAGGCAAACACCATTCTGACTCGTTCACCAAAGCAGAACATCTTGCCCAACCAAAGGGAAAGGATTTCAAGCTGCAATGCAGCCAAGCAAAATAAATGTGATGAGGTAACTTCACAAAGCATCTGTTCCCACAGTATTGTGTATAAATAAAAGGCACTGCGAGTTTACACAGTAAATTAGCACCACAAAACCCTCTTTTAACAAACAACTCAGTTGAACAGTAGGTCATAGTCCTGCCACATGGGATATGTTGACTCCAATGATCCGTTGTTTTAAGTGTTGCTATTAATCACTTGCTTTGGTCACCATTATCACAGTGTGATTAATTGCACTTCCTTAATAAATCTATTTGAATACATTTATCTGACAAATAAGAATAAAAGTTTATGCCCAGCTCTAGCGCACATGCCTGGTGATGTATGAGCAAAGCTGGATTCTGTTCGCATGAACCCAGGATGCTGATTACAAACAATTATTCACTGTAACCTACTATAATAAAGGAATAATCTTAGCTCATAAACGTATTCCCTCTGCTTTGAACCTGAGCTTTCCTGTTCACATGCTGAGTGCATACACTATACACGATTGACACGGTAACCTGTTGCCATCTGT
The DNA here is from genome assembly GCF_024679245.1 of Pseudorasbora parva. Taxonomy (NCBI): domain Eukaryota; kingdom Metazoa; phylum Chordata; class Actinopteri; order Cypriniformes; family Gobionidae; genus Pseudorasbora; species Pseudorasbora parva. Next base: position 7,314,369 of record NC_090190.1, read on the forward strand.
AACACCCAGGGTAAAAGAGCATGTTGTTTTTGATCAGACACGGTTTGGATCAATACAACCCTTTCTTCACACTCATGCATGTTTTAATAATTGATTGAGTCGTGTCAATACACCAGATGGGGCTATTAAACCGCCAAGTCTCAATCGTGGAACACTTTCACACATGAAACCTGTTAAATTGCGGTAAAATTGCAGAAATTCCTTTTCCTCTTTCGGCGACTCTCACATGCAACAGCTTCCCGTCTTTGTCCATATTGAAAATGTTCAGGCCTCAGCAGCATAATGGTGTTAAAACCCCATTTGCACAGATTGAAAGAAGATAGGCCTATGTCCAGTCTGACAAATACAATCACGCCTTTTTAAACTGTCAAATAAAACGTGACTGCCGTCAGATTCTTTGTTCAGCCAATCTGAAGACTTTTTGAGGCGCTTTAGGTCTGTCAGTCATTTCACTCATTCACAGCAGGAACTCCTCTTGTATATATATATAGTTTGGAGGGTGGGAAATGCATCAAAACATCTTAAAGGAATAGGACGGCACAGTAAAATAAAGAGGCCAAAAAGCAATGCGAGAAAAAAAAAAAAAAAACAGGAGCAAGACAAGAGAGCAAGAGCAAACTTCTCATCGCTGGAGGGAGCAGAGAGCTTCAAAACAGCTTGAAAACAGATGCCAATCTTGCTTTGCTTCTGACTGACAGGTAAATATATTCCTATAGAAAAAGGTTGCTTCTGCTGGATATTCTACAACAACATTGCTCGTAGCACATTTTAAAGGGATAATTCAACCCAAAATGAAAATATTGTCATAATTTGCTCATCTTTCATGGTTATCATAAAATAAAACTAATAATAAAACCAATACAGTCATATATGCAGTATTAAAGGGATCATACAAAATTAAAGGGATCATACAAAATTAAAGGGATCATACAAAATGCATGGTTTTTTATTGCATAAGTTATTTTGCATAACAGATGTTTACATATAGTCCACAAGACAACAACATAAATAAATAAACAAATAACAGCTGAATTTATAAAAATTACCAGTTTAAGGGGGGGGGGGTGAAATGCTGTTTCATGCATACTGAGCTTTTTACACTGTTAAAGACTTGGATTCCCATCCTAAACATAGACAAAGTTTCAAAAACTAATGTTGGACGTTTGATGGAGTATTTCTGTGTTAAAAATACTCCTTCCGGTTTCTCACAAGTTTCGGAGAGTTTTTTTCGAGTATGGGCCTTGTATGGGCCGTACGGGCTCTTCTCCCGGTAGGGTGCGCGTGCGTGCGTGACTAGAGGGAGAGAGGAAATGCACGGCCCTAAACACGCTCTCAGCTGCAGATCCACTCGTCCGTGAACACTAATGTCGGTTATAGTCCGCGCCGCGCTCCACTTTATTCCTCCACTTTGACATTAAGCGACTTCAACGCTTCAGCACAACATTCCGGGAAGGCAGAGCTGCATTTGAACCGATTTGAACGCAGAAATGCTTCAGTCGCATCGCAAAGTGGATCTCCACACTCCAAGAAGTGTGTTTTTGACAGAGCCGTCCCAGCGATAAAGGTTCGGTCCTGCTTTGGAAGCAGCCGGTGAGTAAAACTGCTTCAAATGTCTGTGCTGTTGGCTATCGTCGCGTGAGTAAACATCAGTAAACGACACAATCGCGTGCTTCGTCATTCAAATGCGCTAACGGACTCCATTGTTGTTCTATGTATAACGTTACACTAGTCTGACGTGCAAAACCATTTTGCTTGCTACTAAGGTTTGGTCGCATACAATAGTCCATAAACCAAATCATGTCCTCATAAACTGAGAGTAAAGACAAATGTTGACAGGACACTAAATACAGTACATACCACAGAGACGGACGTCCTGCTGTTGCTGTTTCTATTTTTGCCTCCGAATGATTCTGGATCATATCTATTAGCTGACATCGATAGCAAGGGTTTCTCCACGCTTGAGGACGTCACCGCTTTGCGCATTCGTCATTCTTTAGCTCCGCCCACACGATACGCCTCCAGGCGCTCGTTTTTTTCCGGAAAGACTCGGTACAATCTATATTTATTTTATAAATATAATACAACTAAAGACTTTTCGGAGATATGAAGGATGCAATACTACTCTATAGGTACTCAAGATTGACATGAGATTGACTGAAACTGAGTGTTTCACCCCCCCTTTAAAAGTTCACACACCCTTGATTCCTAACACTGTGTCGTTGCCTGGATGATCCACGACTGTTTTGTGATGGTTGTTCGTGAGTCTCTGAGCAGTTAAACTGCCCAATGTTCTTCAGATAAATCATCCAGGTCCTCCAAACTCTTCAGTTCTCCAGCATATTTTGCATATTGAGCCCTTTCCAGCAGTGACTGTATGATTCTGAGATCCATCTGTTCACACTGAGGACAACTGAGGGACTCATACACAGCTATTACAAAAGTTTCAAACATTCAGTGATGCTTCAGAAGGAAACACAATGCATTATGAGCCAGAAGACTTTAGAACAAGATGAAGATAGAACAAGATGTACAATTTTCTTTTTTTACTTTCTTTGTACTGCCCTTAAAATAAGTAAAAACTACCCTCATCTTAAAAATTGTTTTCAATTTTTTTGAAAAGTTTTCACTCCCAGCTGTTAATGCATTGTGTTTCCTTCTGAAGCATCAGTGCATTTTGACCTTTTTTTAATAGTTGTGTTTGAGTCCCTCAATTGTCTCACGTGTCTTCACCAGACGCGAGGGGCTCAACGTGGCAAAAGATAATATATATATATATATATATTTGGGGTGACCCCGAATAGTCAAAGATTCGATTAATCGATATGCGGAGCCTGATTCGCCCACCGATCTCACGGTCGAATCTTCGCCGGTGTTATGAAACGAGGATCATACCATTTTGGCAATATGGGGGTGCTCAATATTTTAAAGACGTGTCGCGGCGCTGAGCTGAGCATCGGTGTGCGACCCCTTTAATATATACTCGATTCTTTTACTGACTATGTTTACCTGGATGATCCCAATTTTTTTTTTTTTTTTTTTTTGTGATGTTAAAAGAGAAATCTATTAGGTCCAGCAAATTCTTCAGTTTTTATTGTATTGTTTTAATTCATATTTGAATCGTTATCCATATTTAAATCATCTTTTCACACTGACACGTGTCTACACTGGCCGCGACCATTTTCTCTTGCATCAATGCTGTCTACACTGGACGCAAAAAAAGTGTCCATTGCACTTTGTGTCAGTACATTATAAATAACGAGAAGATTTGTCAATCGTGTTGCGCCGTATCTACTGTATACAACAGCAGTGATTATAATGGGCTCTGTCTTTTGTCATGTTGAGTCGCTCGTGTCCGGTGTAGACACGTGAGATAATTGAGGGACTCAAACACAACTATTACATATATATATAGTTGTCAAAACTTTTCATACACCTTGCAGTATCTGTATGTATATGTATGTATATATACTTTAAGAAAGTTAAGATTTTTGAAAGAAGTCTCCGCTGCTCATCAAGCATGCATTTATTTGATCCAAAATACAGCAAAAACTGTATTATTGTGAAATAATTTTCAATATGCCGATTTGCTGCTCAATAAACATGTATTATTATTATCAACGTTGAAAACAGTTGTGTAAAGTTTTTTTAAGGATTATGTAATGAATACACTGTAAACAAATAAAAATAAATAAAAAAATCAGGTCTCCAATTGGAAATTCTCTAGTAACTGACTCACATCTAAATTTTTCAGTTGGACAAACTCAATTTCTGTGAATTAAACTGCATCAATTCACAGAAATTTAATTTGGCCAACTGAAAAATTTAGATGTGATCAGTTACTAGAAAAATTTCAATTGGAGACATGGGATAAACATATATATATATATATATATATATATATATATATATATATATATATATATATATATATATATATATATATATATATATATATATATATATATATATATATATATATATATATATATATATTATTTTTATTTTTTGACAGTGCAGAAAGTTCAAAAGAACAGCATTCTTAAATATAAAGCTTGCGCAACATTATACAAGTCTATACTGTATTAATTGATTAATTTAATGCATCCTTGTTGAATAAACATATTCATTTCTTTAAGTTATTTCTCAAAAAGGAAAAGGGAATTCTTACTAACCCCAATTTTTTTTAAACAGTTTTCCAATGTTACAAAAGCTTTCCATTTCAGATATATACTGTTCCTTTGCACATTGTATTAAATCAAAGAATCATAAAACAATACACAACTGTATTCAACATTGATAATAAATATTTCTTGACCAGCAAATCATAATATTAGAGCGATTTCAGAAGTATCATGTGACACTAAAGATTCAGCTTTGCAACACACACACACACACACACACACACACACACACACACACACACACACACACACACACACACACACTTATTATATATAATATATTATATATCTGTTTTGGAATGAAATCTCTTTTATATAGTTTTTGTCTGAGGGGTTTTGAAAAGATGCTTTGTCAGCTGAACATACGGTTAACAACAGTACAATCCATTGAACTCACTTTTATCCTCACAGTCTTGCTTTCATTGCTGTCAAAAAAAAAAAAAAAAGAACTGTGAAAAAAAATTGTGTAAAAGCACTTCAAGGTCACTATGAATTTTGTCCATCCATGTAGTCGGTTATTATAAACAAATATTCAACAGTTAAAAAGATGGGTTTGCTCTCAGCATGTTTTTTTCTTTTTTTTTGCAGCATGTTGCCCTTCCTTTTTTTCCTTTCCAACAGCAGATCTCGCCCGATCCAAAGTGAGAACGAGGGATAGGGTTACCATGACTGTGCGGTTGGTGGCCTCGTTGATATTCTCCTCCTCATCCTTCTCTCTGCCTGACCCCTTTTGTTAGCTAAATTACATAAGCTGGTGGAACAGTGGCGGAATGAAGCGCAGGGGTCCAGAGATACAAAAACAACAGCTCATGTATACATTATTTCACTAATCCCCCGTAAAACACTTATTATGCAGCAATGAAGAGCAGAGATAAAATGATTAGCCTGATGTTGGGCAAGGCTCTGCCCATTTCCTCTTATACTCTCTCCAACATGACTGCCAACTGATGCTTAGCATTGCAAATGACCTGCCAGAGCACCAAAAGAAGGGAGATGAGAAAAGAGGAGTGCAGAGAGGCGGAGGGAGTTTAGGGGGAAGACTGGGGAGGATGTTGCTGGGGGGTGGGGAGGAGGTGTGGGTGTGTTTCACTATTTATAAAGGCAAACTCATTCAGTATGAGCTCTTTGATGGAGTGCAAACCCATGGCTCCAAGGACAAGAGAGAGGCCGGTAATGTGATAAGTGGCCTGGCTGATTTGATTCCGTTCCAAGTCAAACACATGTTTTATTCTGCTCCATTTGATGCCGGTGCCATTACCTGTCTACCTGACCACACATAGAAAAGAGTGGTGATGAGAATACCAAACAAAACAATCAAATCTCCTCGTGTCACAAAATAGTTTTAGCAGTTGGATGCATTTGTGGGTTCTAGTAGTTTGAAACTCGAGGCATGTTGTTTGACTGCGTTTTCAACTATAATTTGTTTTGCCTGTACGTTTGTTTTGAGGGCCTGAAAAACAAGCTTTTGAAAACAGGTTTCAAAATGTTTTCGATAAACGATACGGTTATCATATCTGTGTAAACTACAAAACATGAATTTGTGAAAACAATGACAGCATGCACATGCAAATTAGGTGTTCAGTCCTAGGGCACGTAGTTGCTGTCTACTGGTCTGGCAAGCATAACATTTTTAGTCGTTTTGGCAAGCCGTGTGAATGGGGATTGTTTTGGCAACGTTGTCGTCGGTAAGCAGAAATAGCAATGGGAATCCTTTTTATTTATTATATATATATATATATATATATATATATATATATATATATATATATATATATATATATATATATATATATATATATATATATATATATATATACCATTAGTTAGTCAACTTCATATGAATTGTATCAACTTTCAAATCTTCCTTTAAGTTGCACAAAAGATTGAAAACTTTTAAGGGGTCCTTGATTAAGATTTTTACTTTTTAAACTCTACTTAGTCTGTAACGTTGCTGTTTGAGCATAAACAATATCTGCAAAGTTACGACGCTCAAAGTTCAATGCAAAGGGAGATGGGGAGCATGGGGCACAACCTAATGCGGGGTTAGTTGAAACATGCATGGTTTAAAACTATCCACACATACCAGGATGACGAAACATTGTGTGTTTACTAATTGCCATATCAACACTATTCAGAGAAAAAATGCCCCAAAATTAAAAAAAAAAAAAATCTTTGGAAGGTATTACTGATTACTTATTTTAAAATAGCAAAAGTCAATTTATTTAAGTTTATTTTTCATCTTCAAAAAAAATACAAATCTGATATTATTGTAATCTTACACTCACCTAAAGGATTATTAGGCACACCATACTAATAATGTGTTTGACCCCCTTTCGCCTTCAGAACTGCCTTAATTCTACGTGGCATTGATTCAACAAGGTGCTAATAGCATTCTTTAGAAATGTTGGCCCATATTGATAGGATAGCATCTTGCAGATGATGGAGATTTGTGGGATGCACATCCAGGACACGAAGCTCCCATTCCACCACATCCCAAAGATGCTCTATAGGGGTAAGATCTGGTGACTGTGATTTATCTCACTGTCATTTTAACTCATTGTCATGTTCAAGAAACCAATTTGAAATGATTCAAGCTTTGTGACATGGTGCATTATCCTGCTGGAAGTAGCCATCAGAGGATGGGTACATGGTGGTCATAAAGGGATAGACATGGTCAGAAACAATGCTCAGGTAGGCTGTGGCAATTAAACGATGCCTAATTAGCACTAAGGGGCCAGACAAGTGCCAAGAAAACATCCCCCACACCATTACACCACCACCACCAGCCTGCACAGTGGTAACAAGACATGATGGATAAACATGCCTTTGAAGAGTGCAAAATGTTGTGCAGCTGCATTGGATTTGCAGAGCCTGAAAAAAAACCCACAATGCTGTGCTTTCTATATTGGATCTGACAGGAACGGCACAACCCACTTATGTGAGTAAAAAAGCTTTTACTGTCACTATTGCTTTGATATAGATCATTTGATATGTACGGATTATGTGTAAATGTCTAACCAAAATCACCAGTGACCAATGATTTCTGATATGTAATGACTCATGTAGGCCTAGTCAGATCTTTTTCATTCAAAATTGTTTGTCAGTAAATCAACAGTGACTAAACTGTCAACTTTAAATTGTAACTTTAAATTATATATAAAAAGAGATTAAAAAAAAATGCTCCCTTTACAATCGCTGTAAGTGTCAATCAAACAGCGCAAGTGTTCTGGACTCTTGCCAAAACTACCGTTAGAATCAACATTTCTCATTTTTAGTTAGCTATGATTAAAGCATTCATGAGTGTGTAGAAATCAAATTACGATGACTAGATCGAGATCGGCTACATGCTCATGACACATGAACATTTCATGCCATGATCTTAATGCCATTATCAACACTTTTCATTATTAGTTAACCTTTGAGAATAGTATGTGCAAAAAGATTTTGAGAGAATTACACGTTTAAGCCATTTCCATATGCCAAGATGTTAGCTAATCACAGCAGCGGGTGTTCACTGAAGTCTCACAGCAGACGTAACCCGTCCTGTTCGTACCGGCCGCTCCAAGCGGAACTCGGACCCGTGTCCACTGGCATGAGAGTCGGAGGCTAAAGGCTGCAACCTCTAATGTGAGTCGCTAGAGCGTCTCTTGAGGACAGTGGAGTGTGAGTGAGCGTTCAAATCAGAGGGCTAAAATCAGGGTAGAAAAATGCCTTTTATTTCTAAATTATGACCATTTTTTGATTATGCACTCCAGGACAACATTATAAAATGATACAGTTCATTACATATTTAAAGGTTTGGAATGATATGGGTGAGTAAATGATGGCAGTAACTGATATTTACTCTTTATTCAGAAATGAAACACCCTGGGGTGAGTTGTGCAATCCTATATGGTAAATTAACAAATAGCAGTTAGCTAGGGCTTTTTTATCTTATTTTCTAGGTTCAAATTAGGCCAATTTACATTTTTATGTAACTGATAAAAATAAATAAAATAAACTCAATATTTGAAAAAAAAAAGATGACTAGTTTGCTGACTAGATGACTTTGATCTATAGTTGTGTAACTTTATTCAAATCAACCAGACTTTTAGCTAATGAACCAACTATTCACTAAGAAGTTAGAAAAATGTATATGTGTTTAATTATGTAATGCATAACTTAAAAAAAAAAAAAAAAGTGAACTCAGAAAAATGAAACTATCATAAAATGAATGTAACCATACTGTATTTATTTAATTAGTGTTGATTCATTAGTCTATGGATTAATATTTTATTTCAATTATAATTATTTATTTATATCTATTATTTATATTATTGGCTACATTAAAATTAATATATCTAACTATTTAAACCACCTGAGGACCACAGTTTGAGAATTCCTAATCTGATTGAAACTGAATTGTGTCAAATAATATTTGCAATTTATTATTGTGGTGTGGGATTTTGGATGAATTAGTCCAGCCAGCCAGCCAGCCAGCCAGCCATCCATCCATCCATCCATCCATCCATCCATCCATCCATCCATCCATCCATCCATCCATCCATCCATCCATCCATCCATCCATCCATCCATCCATCCATCCATCCATCCATCCATCCATCCATCCATCCATCCATCCATCCATCCATCAGCAGTATTTTCAGTCTTTGGCTTATACACGTCATTGAAAGTGTTTACTGAGCGATGGTGTCTGTGCTTTGCAAATAGCTAAAGCTAACATTCATTTCGTATCAAGGGAGAAGGCTGATCTGAACCTGCATTGTTCCACCCTCTAATTTGACATGTAACAGGATATGATGTGAGGCGGAATACAGACGTGGGTGAAAGACACTGAAGTACACTTTTTTTTCTCAGTAGAGTAGCTAGGCATGGAAGCTGGCACTTTTATTCAATGTGACAGCTCCGTTTGACAGTCTGTGCAGGTTTTCTCACTTCCATATCTCAATCTTCTTGGATATGGAGCAGGTGCGTCCAGCGAGACAGAGTTTGCTCGAAGGTCTGCATAGTCTGAAGTTTGTCTTGTTGGTCTGGAGGGAAAAAATAAGACTGGGCAGCACCTGTGCAGATGTGTGTTTATCTGTTTTTTTGCAGACACAAAAGCCTCCTCTGCTAATGTGTCCTATCCCTCTTTCATAGATTTCATGACAGCTTGTCTTAATCTTATTATCTCCAAAACTGCATCCTTTTCTAATGCACTTCATATTATGCGGTATTTGCGCCATTTGATAAAAAGTCGTCAAAAAGTGGACAGTGCATCCAAAAAAACAAGACAAAACAAATTAAACGATACCAAGAAGCAGATCCCTGAACATTTTTATTTAAGTCATTTGCAAATCTTTACTGGCTAATTCACATTATTGAACCTTTGTCTGGAGCTGCTTTGGTTAAACAGTTGTGTTTTTTTAAAATTATAAATAATGGAGAAAATACTTTTGGAACTAAAAAATGATTCACAGCACACTGACAGATGCCAACCAATGTGGACAATCCCCAGATTACAGTACAACACTTCTATACACAGCCAGAAAAAAACCCTGCCAACCAACACCGACAGAGCTAACAATAGCTGTTTAAACCAATTTTTTTAGGATATCACATGGAAAATGGAAACGCCAAAATGTGCATCAATTCTAAAAAATGCACATAAAAAACCTATGCGCTCAGCTAAGTTGGATACATTTTTATCCGGTAAGAAAACATGCGCATAATATACGATACAAAGACATTTACCGAATCAATTCCTCAGTGCGCATCAAAAAGCCACATGACTGCATGATAGAACAGTATTACTGGACCAACCAGCAGACCGATCAGAAATGCTGTTTTGGTCATTCTGTTTCGTATGTGCACTCTGAGGTGTAATATATTATACACCTATACACATTGGCTTCTTCTATTGCATCCCCTTTTATTTTTCTAAAGTGAAATTTATTGCCAGTTTATCAGAAAGTGATGATTTTCTCTATTAAAGGTTTTATATTCCAATTTTGTGCGGAAGTTAAATAAGCAAATAAGGATGGAAACATAAGCCTGGTTTACATTACAGATTTGTGAAAAAAAAAAAAAAAACTTTTGTGATATTTTCTAAAAATAAAAAAAAAATATTGCAAAATTACAGCATTTCTGTTAACAGATATTATGCAACTAAAACTTTTTTTTTCCTTTTGCTATTAGTAATTTAAAAAACATTTATGTATATCATAGCCACCACACTAGCCATTATTTTTAACTGAAGAAGACACAGATGTGTTATCGAACATTTAATGGCAATGAATGCCCCTTATACTTGGGAGTGGCCACATATTAGGTGTTTCTGGGAGGTCATAGTATATGATTTCACAGAGGAACGGTGTATTCAGAATCTCTGGATGAAGAGATTAACCTTGTTGGAATTTTGTAATGCACAATTTGCCTTCTGGCCAAACGCACTGTGCCATATCTAAAGGTAAAGTGAAGTTGCAACCTCCGTTCTCTCGAAGCCAATACGGAAGTGACTAAAACTGCAATTCATCAACTGGTCTCTAGAGACAAGCTCCAGAAAGGAGCAGAATCTCATTGAGCCACATGTTAAAATGCCCAACTTTACAAATTTTACAAACATATTAACATATTGTACCTTACTGCTGCATTGTCATTTGTCCGCTGTTTGATAATGCCACCTCAGCTATGCCCACGTCCCGCCTCTTTGCCCATTTTCTGTTATTTAGGAGTGACGGACTGCCAAGTTGGCAATGGCCAGCTCAACCCTATAATTTACACATCAAAACTGCTCTTCAGAACCCTATGGGTGACATCACAGACACTACGTCCATTTTTTTATATATAGTCTATGGCAGAGGTCTTCAATCCTGCTCCTGGGGACCCAATGTCCTCCAAAGTTTATTTCCAACCTGTGTTTTTTCAACAAGTGATCCTGAAGATCTTGATTAGCTTCACCTGTCTTTGATTAGAGCTGGAGCTAAATTCTGCAGGACGGTGGGTCCCCAGGAGAAGGGTTGAAGACCTCTGGGCTATGGGTAAAGAAATGGGTACTGCAGTCCAAATACAAAATATTGGAGAGAGTTGTTTCCCTTGCCCCCTCCTCCTCTCAAAGAGGCTCACATGAAGACATGTAACAGGAGCGAGCGCATGGAAGACGAGGATAATTACACACTGTAAGTTGATGAGTAGATTTCTCTGAATTATATTACTCCCATTAATATAGTTTTTTAGATGGATGCCGTGACTTTTAAGGTCGGGTAGAATCTGAGATTTCTGACCCAGTTTGTTTGCTGGCTTCCATGGCTGCAGTACGTTGTGTTTTCCGACCAAATGGCAACCCGGGGTGTCAAAATACTATCAAGTAAACTGGCAGTGCATCAAACGGACAAAAAACTAAAAAAAAACTGACATTCTGACACGGAACGCACATTTCAAAGTAGAATAACTGGCTGTAGCAAACACAGAACTTGGCATGCCTTCTGAATATCTGCAAACATAGTAGGGTATTTTTATGTTTTAGTAGAGAGGGAAAAAAATCATTATATAATGATCATTTGACTTTTACATATGCCAGGTGACCTGTAAATGCAAAACTCTTTTTCTCATTGCAGTTTATCAAATTCATGGGACAAAGGTAAGTATGCTGTATAATACCTCCTACCGCGCTAATTGAGTTGATTAACAGAGCGTGCTCCTCCTGTGCTAATTTGGTTGATTAACTGAATGTGTTCCTCCCGAACCTTATTATTAAAACTTAATTTGGTGCAGTGTGAATTGGCCATAAGGCCAGAAAAAGTGGGACATATTTTTTGCACTTATGGGAACTGATTTATGCATATTAACTATGCATATTAAGTATAATTTTGATTAAATTCATCAGCATATTATGCACATTAGATATTCTATGTGAATTCATAATAATAATAATAATAATAATAATAATAAAAAGTGCTGTGTATATCATGAAAAAGACTTGTTGAAGATGTAGAATTTGAGGGTGAACCAGACACAAATGACTCTTTTAGACTGATCAAGAAGCAGAATTCCTTAGAAACTCTAACTCCACACTCTGGACCCTAAGTCAGACCGTCAATCATTTGAGACTCCATTCAGCCTGAGCTAACTAACAATAACCCCAGCTAGGTACTTTATGGCCATGTAAGGTTGTAAGAGATGATCCTAAAGGAAGAACATGTCACTGTTAGGCAGTTAACACAAGATCAATAGTCAAAAGGACAGACATCTTGACTTGCATGTGGAAAACCACTGAGGTAGCGCTGAAGGTTGTTTGATCCCCACGACTGGGACTTAAAAAACAGATCTTCTTCTTCTTAAATACCTTTGAGTGATCTCAGAGCTGAAATCTCTGAGAACCACAGAGACTTTGCATATTAAAATACATCCGATTATTCCAAAACAATGGTAGAAAGATTTAAAAATCAAAGATCGTTCAACTGCATTATTCTATATTATGCCTAACAGCTGCCTCTGAACCAAAGATGATACCTAATTGGTTAGAACCTCTCACAGAGGCTGGACAGACCCCTCAGGTTAAAAGCTTGAGATGAACAGACAGATCTAGGCAGATGAAGATGAGATGAAAATTACTCTTGTCACACTTTTCTTCCTTTTGCTTGGTTTCTTTACTGTTGAGAGTATCGCCCAGGAACCGACGAGACTGCCAGCCAATCAACAAACCCAGGAAAGCTTCTCTCCAGCAAGCACCACAGAGGGAATCTCCAAAACACAAGCAGCGCCTCCAGATTCTAGCTGAACTGATACATTCATACAAGATTTAATAACCTGCCTAAGAAACTAAGGGTTAATTTAATGATTGATCATTCAGGTCAGGTTTTAAAAACTGCGTATATTATTAGAAACTTAGGAATTCACCATTTCAAATCTCTTAAAACTCATTCTTTCCTCACTTTCTTTCTTTCAGCAACTTGTGTGTGTGTGTGTGTGTGTGTGTGTGTGTGTGTGTGGGGGGGGGTGTTTATGTTAGATTTAGTTGAGGTGTAATCAATAAAATCTTGTTTATTGTTAAAGAGAAGTATGTTGTGTTATGTGCTTACAAATGTAATTTCTTAAACTGCTGATCTAGTTACAGTGCTAATAAATAGGGTTTTCCCATAGTTTGGCTGTTCATATCCACTGCAGAGCTGATAATTACGGCCTGTTCAACTGAGCGCTGGACGATTCATTTGTTCGGCCATAACGTAAGTGACTAAAAATTTCCAATAAATTCATGAATTTCCTTTGAGATAAATGGACCCGTTTCCCTTGGTGTGGGTAATGTGAAAAGGTATTTCACCAATTAGATAGCATTAGCTGTAATGCTTTTTCAATACAAGTGGCCGCGTTTTTTTGTTGCAAGTCAGGTGCAGAAGTCACTGTGTGTAATTCAAAACCCCAAGGAAATGTTTCGAGTTATTATAACCCTCCCTTAGATGTACTTTGTAACCAGGATTTGGGAAATCAGTCTTCCCCATGCTCTCAAATGAAGCTGGTAATTACAAACAGCTTGACACAGGGGTAATCATGCCTCCTATGTGGATAAGGCCTCGCATATTTACAACAACACGCAGTACTGGTGATGGTTTGCACAAATGTAAATATGCATAAACTTGAATATGCCCTCTTTCTTCCCTTCTGTCTGTGTGTTTGCTCACCAGTGCATTGCAGATGTGATTTATGGCCCTCGTGGAATGGGTCAGAATGTTGAGGCCTACTTCATTTACTCAGGTAGCCATTAAGATGACTTCACCTCCCTTCAGTGAATGAAATCATGCTGCAAGGGAAATCATCATAATTGTTATATTTTATCAGAATTCTGCTCTAGATAAACCACAGGCTACACCAACTAAGCATTCGAATGGATTGCATTTGTATGCGTGTGGAAGAGAGCGAGACGGAGACAAAGAAAAGAGAGAGCACTGCATCACAGTAAAGTGAGCCTGTGAGGTGAATATGTGGCATTTTTGTAATGCTTCATGATTTTCCACTAGGAGGCAATTTTTCATTTTCACATTTAGTCACAAGCCACCACATGCTCCAAATTCTGACATTTCTAAATTAAAAAACGAAAGAGCACCAAATTATAGGTCAGGAGCGAATGTTGGGGGAGATGTGTGAAATGAGAAGAAAAGCACAGATACAATAGGAAGTAAAAATGCGTACAGATATAAGAGGAGAAGTATTTGATTTAATTTATCTGGTCAACTTACTGTGCTGTCTTAAAAGCTTGGTTTATCACATCAGCACTTACTGGTGTCATAGATTTATCCATCTTTGAGAGTGTGAGCGGAGATTTGGAGAGTGGAATTCAACAGTCAACGACTGAACACTTAAAGGTGGGGTAAGTGCTTTCTGGTAAGCGTTGTTGATATTTCAAAATCACCAAAACAAACACGCCCCAACCCCCAAAAGGGTCTCGACCCTATATTGATAGCTCCGCCCCACACATTCGTAACCCAGGCAACGACTATGGCAGAATCTCCGTGTTACTAATCCAGGTCGAATATTCAATGAAAAAGTCACCCTTTCCATCACAAAAACACAAATCGTTCTCAAGACAACTCGATAGTCCAACTAACAACATATTAAAATTATGACTGGATAAGGGTTATATAGATCATAAAAAGAGGAAACAAACATATATAAGGAGTATATCTTACTTGTGGGAGACATTTTGTGAGCTGACGCTTGCAGAAGACAGTGAGGAGATTTAGATGCTCCATATGGTGTGGAAATGAACAGGTCTTTATCATCGCTGAGGTGAGCCACAGTACGATCGCAAATAGACCAAAAAGCGAACATGACACACGAGCATATTTAAGCAAAAGCCAGCATATATTAGTTCTCGCGCAATGTCCGTTGTGTGCTTTGAATAATGACAATAATGACGCTCTCTTCTCACCATCATTATCAGACACGCCCCTTACCTGCTGATTGGCTACAAGTTTGTTATTGGACTTGGCTCGAGTCCGTTTTGGAAAACTGTTTTGAAATAACACTTACCCCACCTTTAAAGGGCACCATAATTGTGCACAAAAAAACTTAAATCAAGGCACTTTTAATGATAAAAATCCACCCAGTCAATAAATCATAAGTGCCATCGAAGAACAAGCAGTTCGCAGATTCTAGGCGATTTGATTTGATTTCGCCCTGCAACTCATTCTGGAAACCTGTACCTTCATTTCTACTGCTTCTGTTACATGTTTGCAGGAACCAATCACAGACTGGCTCATTCACCTGGCACGCTATTGGCAGGTTTAACATGATGACGGATAGAGAAGTGATGGGTCGTTGTCCATTAATCACGTCTCTTGTCGTCTGATTGGTTGAAGGACTATCCAATTGCATACAGAGTCATTCGAATAATGCTTGTTAAAAACGCTACTTGTGCAGTAGAAAATACAGAGCAGACTCCCCAGACCAATGTTCAATCTTAAATTGAGCTTGGTCTGGTAATAGCCAGACATAATCTCAGCAGCAATTAAAGGGAAAGCGCACACTTTATTACAGTTCATCAGAGTTGTTTTACAGATAATGTACAGATGAAGTACAATAAACTTCATAAAACTCATCAGAAAAGTTTTGGCCATCATTTGGACTACAAAAGGCTCATACTAATTGAGGCTTATACTAAACAAGTAAAACAAAGATTTTCAGTTTAAACGAAAGGTTGGACTCGATATAAGTGTCCCTTACAACTTACCAACGATTCAGTGAAACATGGATATCGACATGCTGCCAGGAATCGTGTTTTTGTCAGTGTTTATTTAAAAACATAAAATAAGGCAGAATATATGATGGTAAATGTGCAACAAGTGCAAACAATGTGTTTTGTTGGCAAGTGCTCCACCTCACAATACCTGTTTGGGAGAAATAAAATTAAAAAATATAATGTTTTCAGTAGCGTGGTCAGTAAAGCATGCGGCTTAAAGATCTAGGTTTTGATGCCATCGACCCAGGTTCAAATCCACCTTTTGCATAGCTAACTCTCTCTTTTTCCATCACATATCACATTGGAAAGGCATTTACTTTTAATAAAAAATAATAAAAATGGAAATAAAGTGCCTAACAAAATGTTATATAAGCATTTATTGGGTAGGGGTTAGATATAGGTGTAGGGAGGGTTGTCTCATTAAGGCAGCATCCATTTGATAATATTAATAAATACAATCATATACACTCATGATGCAAAATAGTGTTGCAATGTTATTATTGCATCATGTTAATGTATAACAATACTGAGGTGCAAATAGTATTTTGTCAAAATAAAGTATAAATAGCATCTACAGCTATTAATGTAAATATCATCTATCACTAATATATATATATTTTTTTTAATTTTCACTTAGTGTAAATAGCATATTTTCTTAGCCAAAATTGCTAGTTCGCTACCTGGAGTCCAGTTGTTTGAGTGAATTGCAGCAATCCAGTTGTTTCTCTTTTCTGTAGCTTTCTGCAGTCTGTGAAAATTCTTGTCAAATCAGTCAATCTCAAAGCTCTTTCCTGTTGTAGATGTTTTGTGTGTTTTTTTGTTTGTTTTTTGCAGCATTCACACTGAAAACCAATGCTGCATATCAGTCTTTTTGCCACTCAGTGGGCGTAACTGCAGAGTCTGGCCAATGGTGACATCACATGCATAGCCTATAAACCTGTTCTATGCAACAATTATTATCTGGCCCTGTAGCAACCCTCTACAATGTGAGTAAAACACTTGCATATGCGAGTAGATGTTCACTCTGGCCGACTAAATAACATCGATCATTAGCCATTGGCTAATAAATTCTTAGATTTTACTTGCCAGTGTGTGTGTTAGAGGTTAAGAATAAGTTTAGCATAGATGCATTTTCTCTCGCTGAACAAGCACGTAAGAGTTTCTCAGCTCATCTGACGATGTATCGTATACTCTAGTGTGAAGGCGCACAACTCGCCGTCACTTTGCTGAGCGTGTTTTTCACAAACAAACACACACGCACGAGAGAGGGAGAGAGAGTCTTACAAACCACGCAGAATTGATGCGATACATGTTAACAATATTCTTTTTTGTATTTTCCTATCAAAATACCAGTTTTTTAAATTTTTTATTTTGCTTTTAAGAGCAAGCAGAAGCTAGCCATTTTATCCGGTAGTGAGCGGAACTAATGCTCAAACGGCAATCTCATTGGCTGGCACGCATCTTTTCCTGTGCTTTTTTTTTTATTTCAGCAAATGCTGTCAATGCTATTGATATTCATGAACCCTATGTCCAATCTTACAGGTCTTTGTCTATTTGATCACCGGTTGAATGAACGCTGTACTGTAAAAAAAAAAAAAAAAAAAATATACATATATATATATATATATATATATATATATATATATATATATATATATATATATATATATATATATATATATATATATATATATATATATATATATATATATATATATAAAGTCTCCAATTGAACATTTTCTAGTGACTAATCATGTCTACATTTTTCAGTTGGCCAAATATTTTTTTTTATTTTTTAGATGTGATCAGTCACCAGAAAATGATCAATTGGAGACTTTTTTTTTTTTTTTTTTTTTTTTTTACAGTGTGGAGGCCAGACCCACATCAAGATGTTTGGTCTGGAAACTCACCATTGACAGCTCAATCCGAGGGGCGGGATAAACGGTTGTCTTTCGAACTCCCTCTGCACGTGATAGGATAGCGCTACACCAACCGGAGCAAGGTGAAACAGAGCTTGTTGATAGATTAAACTTTCGCCGTATCAGGTTGGCGAAACTCAGAACACATCTTCCCTTTTTAAGAATGACTTCAGTGCCGTTCTTTGTTCTTTTCTTAGAGAAAAGCTTAACTCCAAGTCTTCCAGAGTCGCAGTCAAAGCTGATTCGAAAGAAGCTGATAAGAAAACGATAGTTTCTGTGTTTACTAGTAGCTCGCAAGAGCCATCATTATGTTAAGCCCCGCCCATCGACTCTATACACGATGGGATTGGCCTGACCAGAGTTTGGTTTTTACAGCTAAGAAGTGTATTGAGAGTTGCTAGACGACACTCGCGGCAGATTAGATTTGCCGCTAGGGTGCGTCTAGATTTCTAGGCTATGGAGGAGATTCAATGTACTATGAAAACATACTGTGAAGCTTCTTCTCAGTACAAAATACCATCTACTAAAACCAAGCTATATAAAAAATTAAAAATAATACAAAAATTCACTCATTATGTTAATGTTAAAAGCCCAACAAATTATCGTAAAAACATCTCAATCAATCAATCAACTTTATTTATATAGCGCTTTTACAATGACGATTGTTTCAAAGCAGCTTCACAGTGTCAAACGAGACAATATTGCAACAAAATATGATTTGGCTGTACAGTCTTTCTTGAGAAAACAGTGATGTTATCAGCTTATTTTAATTTATCATATAGAGACAATATTGGCAGATCAATATTATAGTTTATAGAATTAAATAAGACCTAATTAATTAAATGTATTTGTATATTTAGTTGAATAACTTAGATCATAAATTTAGTGTTATAGTAGTGCCCCCAACTGAGCAAGCCAAGCCAAAGGCGACAGTGGCAAGGAACCAAAACTCCATCAGGGCATGATGGAGAAAAATAAACCTTGGGAGAAACCAGACTCAGTCGGGGTAGTTCAGTTCTCCTCTGGCCCAACGGCCTAAAACACCAAACATTTGCAAATTGCACATCAACGAGACCTTTTTATTGATCAAAAACTTGGCCTGCCCAGTCAGAGTGAAATAACTAGATTCATAAATTGACAAATTATGTCAACATTTTACATTCAACATTACAACAAAATCACCAGCTCCTGATCAGGACAAAATATAATCACACATCCCTATTTTTAACCATGCAAACCACTGCTTAGCAGCTAATTTTAAAATGAAAATAATAATAATAAATAAATAAAAACAGCACAGCACAGCAGTTTATAACATGGCAGGCATTTCAAATTACTCTGAGCAAAGGAGAATTACCACAGTGTCAATTAAGAAAACAACTGTATTTATGTTCCGTTCCATCAGCCTATTAATCAGTGCTTTGTGTTCTCAGCCTCTTGTTCTTCTCCCTGGCACATACCAGAAGCAAACAGAATAGTCAAGGCCAGGGAGAGATCTCTCTTTTCATGCACCAGAAGGTTCGGTTGCTCACATCAACTGTCCTCCAAACAAGAAACCTCTTAAGTGATTTACATACTAACATCAAATTGTCAGATGCTACAGATCTCGAACAGTGTGCCGTTACAAGCAAAATATAAATAAAATGTCACAGAGTTAATATATATATTTTTAAATATTATTTATATAATCCTCAAGGGCCATTCACGCTGGCACATACAGTACCGTGTGGCGCTTTTATAGAATTGGAAATATGGCAGTACAATGAATGCTAGTTAAACTTGAAGGACATACTTCAGCTTCTGACATATTTTGTTGTACACAGTATAAAATAAATATAGTTCTTTTAAAAGGTTCTTTAAACATAGTGTGAGTTCTATTTTAAAGCATATTGTGCTGAAGAACCCTTTAGCCTATATGCTGAAATGGTTCGTTGTGTTAGAGTTTAGGGTACTTTGTTCCCGCCTTTTTGTTTTTCCAAATCTTTCAAATCTTAACCGTCAAACCACATCATTACTGATTTTCTGGAGCTCAACTACACAGACTGTCAACACGCTCTCAACAGGTTTCTTTCTTAAAAGGTCTATAAATTATAACTGGTTTCATCCTAAGTCTTAGTTCACCCTTATTTGCTAAATGTAACATTTTAAAAAGTCATGTGCAAAGGTTGATCGCCTTCTGTTATTTTTATTGTAGAGCCTCAGAACTTCATCATCCATGGAAGCTTGTTTCCACCACAGAATAAAACATTTTAAAAGATAACTGACTTTTAATCTTGCAAAATTGTGAGATATAATGTAATAATTACCTTTTTTATTTTTTATTCTGTGGCACAAGCTTCCATAATTATCTGAACTGAAATTATTAGTTCCAGACCTTAAACAATAAGTCTCTGACTCTTCAAACCTCTAAGAGTGTTTACATTCAACAGCCACAGGCTCCTTTAAGCAACTGACTGAGAATCAGAAAATAAAGATAATTGAGTCTTATAAAGCAGGGGAAGCTTATGAAAAGATATGGAAATGCTCGCTGTTTGCACATTGCAATATCTGAGATGCCACTGTAAGTTAAATAAAAATTCAAGGCAAGATATGAAGACCAAGGAAAAATATAAATCCAGGTCTGGGATTAAAACACCATATGGCTCCAAAAGACTTGCAGGAAGATTTAGCTGGCATGAAAGCAGTGATGTTAACTTGTGCTGCACCACTGGCAAAAACATGAAATACACTGAAGGGTCGTCAGAAGGAAACCTAACCTGCGATCTCATCACAAAGCATGATTTAGGTAGTATTGTGCTGAAATCAGAAAATGGTGTAATATGGTGTAAAACTATTTAACAACAGTTATACAAGCAGAGTTAAAACATTAAAAATAATTAAATTATTTTGCTTGATTGATTGATGGATTGAAGCAGTTTAAAGTTACACGTTGCCATTTGGAAGTAATGCAATTCCACTCCCCAAAGAAATACCACCAATATTTTGAAGAAAAAAGCAGCATTTGAACATCTCAGAATTGCATTATAATTTCTACTTGAGAGGGCTTTTATGTCCAATGTTTACTAGGAAACTAGTATTTACAATAATTCCGATATCACAGGAAGGTGTCATTAGTTGCACAACAAGGGTAAAAAAAGCCCTTCTTGTTTGAGCAACAGTAAAGTGGTTTGTCTGCTTTTCTGCAAAACATATAACTCGCTTGGACGTGTACTGCACAATCACCGATTATGTGAGCTAATGTCAAATACAACCAGTTCCGTTGTTAGAATCTACTGATACACATTTTTGTATTGATTTTAGTGGTTGTATTGGATCATTTGTACTGATGGAAGATCCAACCATGGCCGATTCTAAGATTTCTAGCAGAATCCATCAGGTTTTGATTTTTCTATCTGTTGGTATTTGCTAGAATCCATGATGTCATGTATTTGAACAAGATGCCTAGGACCTCCAGCAAAGAAATAGGCCCACAACATTACAGATCCAGCTGTATTTTTAACCGTGGACATGGGGTACTTTTTTTATCCCTGTTTGCACCAAACACATCTGGTGGGTTTGCTGCCAAAAAGCTCTGTTTTTAGTTTCATCTGACCACAGAACCAGGTCCCTTTTATAGTTCTAGTCATGTTTGACAACTGAATATGCTGGAGTTTGTTTCTGAATGAGCGAGGGGGATTTTTCTTGAAACCCTCCCAAACAACATGTGGTGATAATAGGGGTTGTTCGATTTTTAAAAAAAGGCTTTCTGAGCCCAAGACTCAAGTAAACTCTGTGATTCTCCATCTGTGATCCTTGGAGAGTCTTTGTCCACTTGAACAATCCTCCTCACAGAGCATTAAGACAATATAGTCACGCATCCTTTTTCAGGCAGATTCGTAACATTTAGTTGATTGGAATTTGGCATTTCTGTTTTCTCATATTTATACTCCAGTGTGAACTGAATTGATGGGTAAGAAAAATATCCCTATTTAACACGGGATACTTACCATATTTATATTCAACTTACAGAAAAAAAGAAGAAGAAAAAAATGAACTGAATAAGCATTTTGAACTGCGAGAGGCATTCCACTTTCGTTGTAAGTTGAATATGGAAGGCAGTTCACCGGAAGCTATATATTTTACTTTATAACATGTTAATTATTATTTTATTAAAAAAAAAAAAAAAAAAAAAAAAAAAAAAAAAAAAAAAAAAAACATTGATTAACTTCAGAAGGCCTAACATCCCAGAGTCGTGTGGATTACTTTTATAATGGATGGATGCACTTTTCTGGGCTTCAAATGTAGAGCTGCCATTCACTTGGAACCTTGGAAGAGACAATACATTTTTAATATAACTCTGAATGTATTCTGCTGAAAGAATGTCATATACACATAGCTTGAGGGTGAAGAAGTCATGGGGTAATTTTCATTTTTAGGTGAACTATCCCCTTAAATAATTATATTGATGACATAACCACATCTCTGCTGACCTGTCACAACACTGGTCTCCCTCTATGATGGCTCTTTTACCTGTAGAGCAGGACTTTCTGTCCTATAGCAGCCAGATTAAATCCAGTGCAATTTCCTTCGTTTTCGTCTCTACTCATACTGTGCCTGGTAAAAGTTTGTAATAAGCTAAATTAAGCAAATAAACAGTAGCTGTGGATTCAAATTTGATGTCACCCAGATCATAAAATATTCAGTACAAAATGAAAGAGTGCGATTTTGCCTACGAAATACTGGTTATTACAGACCAATTTATGCTGACGGATGCACAGACTTAACTTACTTCACGGACATAAAAGGCTGTATCATTCCATGCCAGAGTGCTGAGTTTTGTAACTTGCAAAGTGCTGCTTCAATATTTTTAATGCTTCAACACGTTTAATCATATGGTTGGTGTCTCTTTGATAGCCTACCACAGCTTGTCAAATATTCCCTGCATATCTTCCGAGACTATTTTACCCCTGACACATTTAGACTGTGAAGAAACTGAAGGGCTCCCACAATGTCATGTTCGGCGTTCGTTTTGCTGCCAAGTTGTCTACTCACTTCAGCCTCCTTTTGACGACAACAGTTGCAGCATCAGGCAGAGAGGAAGCCAAACCTCAATGCATAAAAACATGAAATCATATTCCTAGCCGCGAAATCGAATCGCCACATCAGAATTCGGAGTGAAGTTCCACGGCGTTCTATTTGGAGAACGCGCCGGCTGACGTAGGTATCCAGCGCGCGCGTCCTACTCCCTTGAGAACGAAGAGCGTGAACGCGCCTCTATCCTCCTCGCTGCTACAGTGAATGCGGGCATCCAGACGCCTGACTGAGTGCGGCGGTTCTTTTCCGATAGCTCGGATGCCAGTGCACAGAGAGCGTTCTGCCGAAGCCGAAAGGGAGAAGGCAAATACATATTCTCTCGGACGCTCAGTTGTAAGTGATGCTACTGCAAGTTGAAGTCCTGGAAGTAAAACCGCAGCAGATTGGGAATAAACGGATAGAACGGCGTTTTCCATTGCAGAGCGCACTCAGTTCGTTTGGAATACAGAGACGCAGCGTGGAATTACTGGAGCCCTCAGTTTTTGAACTAAAGTCTATTCGTTTTCTACCGCATTTTATTTTATATGTTGCCCATTTTTCTTGTTTCCTTCTTTCTTTTATCTTCTTTTTTGCTGTTATGTTTGACTAGGTTTATTATTCCCCCTTTATTCTAATGTTATTTATTAGCTATCTCAGTTTTCTTTATCCTCTGAACATAGCTTGGGTTCGTTTTCGCGAGGGTAGATTGTGGTGAAAGATACTCAATCTCAAACTGAGTCGTGTCATGGATGGCAAATTGCATTTGCATCTACGGAACAAATCGGGAAATATAAAATAACTACTGCTGCCAGAGACAAGGTATGTCACTGCTTCCCCCCATTCTTTTTATGTCTTAAAATATATGATAATGCGTTGTTCAACATTCTGTGCATTCGAATGGTTTAAAAGACCAACGTATTGTCATAGACTGACCACTTTAAGAGTCCATTTACTTGATCTTTAAGTTGGTATATGCATGTGAAAGTGTCGTCTGTGAACTCTCCTATTTTCTCTTCAGAATCTTGTGCACTGTGCATTATTATTATATTATCAGCATTATCAACTAGAACAGAAATGCATTCAGGATCAATGTCTCTGTTGCCGTTCCCATTCATGCATCGACCATTAACTTAATGTATGAGAAAATGTTTTATAGGCTATAGCATTCTTCAGACCACGTTTATGGGGAGCTTTGAGTGATGCTACTGATATAGAAAATTGGAAAAACTATAAGAAAAAAACATGATTATGAGGATTGTGTCTATACGTTGTCCCCTATTATTGATTTCCCTTTGCATATTTTGTCATATTCTGTCTATATCGACGTCTAAAGACAGTCTCTACTGTCACCGCGCGACTGTAATGTTATTTGAAGGTGATACAACTGTGATTTGGCGCCCGCTGTAGTTGCCTTTAACGCCGCAACTTAAAATAGAACGCAGTTTCCATCAATAACCGACAGACTGATAATCGTTTAGTCAATAAGCCAATGCAGCTGTCTTTCAATTAACATTCCCGGCCAGGCTTTATGCTAATTAATCAAAGCTAGACTTGTCCGTACAGGTCTGCGGCCGTGAGGAAGAGCAGTCGCCCATCTGTTGAACGCGTCTTCACAACTGCTCAGCGCCGTTTCTTCTGCAGCCACTACGATAACATATTCTGCTCTTATATGACGATGATGATGGTGAGCTACATTTGCATTTTTCCGCAAGATACCGCCACTTTAAGTAGATTTTACTAGAGTTGATGGATGGAATCAACGTCCATTATGATTTGAGTGTAATGGAATGAAGCTCACACGAAGGACACGTGCATTAACCCTTTAATATACATGAACGTGAAACTGCCTTGCTATTAAATCATTATTTGCGTTTAAAATGAGATAAGGCAAATATGTCAAACACCTTGACGTGAGGCCCCGCCCACAAGATGTGACGTCGAGTACGAGGGTTCTTATTTATCCACGTTATTTTTAAATTATTTATCAGAAGTAACCTAAGATATTTCCCGTGAGTGTGAATGGGGTTTCAGCTCGTTAGCTGCTAAAATTATTATAATAATAACACAATGCAGTCAAAGCTAAAACTGCTTATGATTATGTTTTAAAAAGATGTATATTAAATACCATTTTGCAACGTCTCGCTGCACAGCGGGCTGTTTTTATACAGCTAAAAAATCTGAAAGTGGCTGACACTGGAAGCCTTATAGCTACAATCAATTTGAAAATAATAATACATCAAATAATCAAATTACATCAAAAATAAGGTGGGTAGTGAAATATAGGATATAGTGATGTTACTTTGGGTAATATTTTCTGTTATTTAGTTTTCTGGCATTTTGGTACACCGCAGCAAGTTTTAATTCTTATACCCTTACTTTTTATGCCATATCTTGATATCCTTATAATCATCATTAGAGTGTGTGCTACATTTTATCATTGTGATTGTGTGTACATACATTAATGCTCTATGCCGCACTAAAAATCAGTAAGCACACGGATTCACACAGCTTGATACAGCTCCTATGTAGAGAAAAATAGTTCTAGATATGGAAGTGTAACAACTATAATTGGCTCATAACGCCGTGAGGGGGCCCTCCGCACTGTGGGGGTGTCCTGTATGCCTGTGGTAAAAGATGGGGACATTTACCTCAAGGTCAGTGGCCTTTGCACGGCATGTTGCCATGTTACTTTCAGATAAAGGTGGTAAGTTGACACCATAGTTTTTATAAGTTGCATAACCTGAATAAAGTATGCAGGAACTTCTTTTTACTCAGAAATTAGGCCCACTCACTCTCTCACTGTTCCCCCTTCCAGCCTCTCAAATGTCTCTAAGTATGCAGACACCATTTAAGGGTTAAGCTTGGCTAATTAATGAGAAATAAAACCGGTCTACAGGCGGCTGGGGATAATACCTTTAGCGTGATGTGTGTGAGAGGCATTTATGCTAAGTTGATCAGTTTATGTCTATTTATGCCTGGCATGCAATCCAGTTGGATTCAACCTGTACTAAACCTGTAGCCGTGTGATAACAGGGATTGAATTTGGTCTCTCATACACAGCTAGATGTAAATGAAATGTGTGTACTTGTGCGGTAATGTTTCCTCTAATGCAGTTCCCAACCAGGGAGACTCTGCAAACTTCAAAGTTGCAAGAAGTTTTAAAAATAAGTTATCAAAATATCAAATATCAAAATGACCCAACTTTATTAATAAAGCTAAAATAATAATAATAATAATAATACTAATAATATTAATAATAATATACTAGATGTAAACTGAAATGAAATTGATTGGTGGAAATGCATTTTTTAAATGTAGAGATCGGTGTGTACACTCCTGAGTTTTCCATTTAGGGATCGGCCAGGATCAACAATTCCCCCAACAATTAGCCAATTAGTGAGGTCAACTTTTTAATATTTTTAGCAGTGGTTCATTTTAAAGGGAGATAGACTTGGTTGGCGTCGTATCATAGCTGGGGGTGTGGCGAGGGGGAAAACAGTCCATTCATCCACACTGGAAATGCATGGAGTATAGCCCAGTATAGCCTATTTAGAATCACTTTTGCCACTGGACAGAGCAAGATACATAGAAAAACTGAGCCGCATTGGGTCAGATTGTCTGTGCAGTATCTGTGACTGGAAAAACAATTCAACGCAATGGCCAGAGGTGTCATTTTTATCGTCAAAATGCATCCTGCTCCCACAAATATTACTTGCCTACACTGTAAAAAAAGGCAAATTTTGAACTTTTGCAGTACAATCGACTTGGATGTTTAAGTTATTTCAACTTAAATTATGTTAAACTGACTTTAAAAAAATAAGTTACATCTTGTATAACTAATAAAAACAAGTTTAACTTTTCTTAACTTATTTTGATGAGTTAAAACAATGAAAAAACATATGTTGTCATGACTTATTGAACATATAATTTTTTACAGTGTATTAAAAAAAAACATTTTTGCTTTTTTATAGCAACTGGCTTCATCGAA
The DNA here is from genome assembly GCF_024679245.1 of Pseudorasbora parva. Classification (NCBI taxonomy): domain Eukaryota; kingdom Metazoa; phylum Chordata; class Actinopteri; order Cypriniformes; family Gobionidae; genus Pseudorasbora; species Pseudorasbora parva. The sequence continues at coordinate 7,341,222 of NC_090190.1, forward strand.
TAACTGGATGATTTATGAAGTAGGCTATTAATATTTGGGGGAGCAGCATCTATTCTAACGAGAACCTGTCATTCAAGTGTAAAATGTCACATGTAATGTGACTACATCAGCTTGTCTGAAGCAAAACCATGAGTCCATCCATTCCCATAAAAAAATAACGAAGACTTTTGAATGTATTGTACATTAATAACCTCGCGTGCTATGTGACAACTTGCGTAAAGACTGCTTCAATGATAAGTTGGCTGCGTTTTGGACGCAGATCGAGTCATGTGACAAATTATGGGTTTTTCTTAAACAAACTTTTGCAGTAATTAAATCTCTTATGTTTTCATCTTTACAATAATACGTCATCACGTAGTGCAAATGTTTAATTGTAATGGACGTATTGAACAGGCTTTCGGAATTGACAAATAACTCCATCTGTTATTCGGCAGTATATAAAACTTAAGATTTAAGTGCAGAACGCCACACAGCAACTTTTCTGCATTGCGCCCAGCAAAAATCTATCGTAATCATTAAAAAGAAGTAAAGATAAAACATCTAACAAGGTCTCCGCGCATTCATTCGAATGAGTTCTTTCCCTCAACATCATAAACTAAGTAATGCCGCCCAAGTCTATGGAAATGTCAGGTCAAAACTTAGTAAGTGTGTTGGCATGCTTATAGTGTGATGTTAGCATGCTAACATTTAGCTTGATAAAAAATGAAAATGTTATGCAAAATCCATAGGTTTGTATTTGAGGTGTTATGAGAGAACAAAGGACAGTTTATTCAGTGTAATTGCTGATTATTCATGATGTGATACCCAATCCCGCGTTGTTTGTAGGAATATTGCAAACGAACACAGTAGAACAAAGACTCAAAGCACTGTTGGATGCCATGAACTGGATGTTGTGCACCAACAATATTTCTGATCTAACAGTTATGATCTTTTGAATGCTGAGCAAGGGAAATCCCATGAGTCCGTGCACCGAGATTACATTGAAGCGTAGCATTCTGTATTCGGGATGCACTTAAGTGGTTTTGAGCCGCTTTGCATTGCACTTCAATGGTTTTGTTCAACACAAGGTTATAGTATATGCTGAATCACCTTATTGAAGGACCACACTTACTTTAGTGTCTGGAACGTGTCTGATTGGAGGCTAGTCAACACAATGTAGGCTTATTATACAGGGCTTCCTGAACACAGACACAGTGCTCGTTCAGAGAGCCGACTGACTAATCGATTATGAAAATTTGTGGTTTTGCAAATCGTTGGTTTAATTCCACAGCTGCCCAGTCCTGCAGAGTGGTACATACTGATCCTTAATATGAATCCATTCCTGCTTTCTTTAGGTCTCATTAATGATATCCTGCATTTTATTCATGTATTTGATATTGAGCATAACCTAGTTAATTTGTCAAACGTACATACAACTGTTTTCTCTTTTTAGTATTACAAGATCAGCTGCAGATAGTATTTATTTTAGTCTACATTTAATGGTAGGAATGCACAATATCAGCAATATTGGTCATTGGCTGAAGTTTTTGTTTTGGTCGATATAAGATAATTACGCAAACTCATTTCCCCAATTTTTGTATTCATTTATTCTTTTTTTTTAAAGAATAAAAAAAAAAAAAAAAAAAAAAAAAACTTTTTAAAAAATTCAATTTTAAAATAATATTTAAAATCTAATGTTAATTACAATTAAACCGATCTCAAACATTTTAATTTTGAACATAGTTTTTACATATATTGTACATAATGTGAAATGCAAGCTATTCTGATGCATAGATTCACTTGGCACATTTAAAATGATTAATTTTAATTATTATTAATAATAATAAATCAGACATTTATCTGACATTGGCCATTACTTGAAAAAAAAAAAAAAATTATTGCATCCTAACTTAAATTGTCTATGAAAAATTCCGAAACCCTTTTTATTAGCAACACCGGTGGCTGTTTGGTGAACTGCAGCCAGCAGCTTATTGCTTGTGCTTGCACTCGTGCAAGAGATTGAACGTGATTCAGTGTCCCGATATACTCAAGATGAAGGTCTTTGCTTAGAAATAAAAAAACGAACAAACAAACAAAACAAACACTGGAAATACTTTTGCACCAAACATCATGACGCCGTCCACCCAGCTGAAAGTGTAGGTATGGGCTGCATGCGTTCCTCCTAATGTGGTTTAATGATGATATTAATAGGCCAAAATTCAAACCAGAAAAGCAGATTAGCCCAGATTATTTCGAAAGAACACATATTTTAGTTCAGGGTGAAAGAGCTTGTTGAAATAGTTCTCTCTCTGTGTTTATGACAATTTAATGCTTCACACCGAACGTAAATTGAGCGTCTTGAGCGAGTGATTTCCAGGTCCTGATAGACGCGATAGACGCGTTTAACATGCAAGTTCGCTTTATGTACATGTCCAGTTTGCGTAAGAGAGGCGAATTGATTGCCTTGCGTGAGAGTTTTTATTTGATGCTTTTTACGCAACCAATCATGAGCCAGAGTCATTCATTCAACATGGGGGAGCGATTGATATTGGCGGTTAGTCAAGTCAAGACAAGTCAACTTTATTCATATAGTGCTTTTACAATGACGATTGTTTCAAAGCAGCCTCACAGTGTTTAATCTGAAAATATTGCAACAATTCAGCAGTACAGTTGCTGGAGAAAACAGTGATGTCATCAGCTCATTTCAATTTATCATATAGCGAAAATGTGGGCAGATCAGTGATGAAACAGTTAATTTAGTAATACATTCTATTTGGATATTTAGTTGAAAACTTAGATCGAATTTTTTGTGTCTCCAATTGAGCAAGCCAAGCCAAAGGCGACAGTGGCAAGAAACCAAAACTCCATCAGGGCATGATGGAGAAAAATAAACCCTGGAAGAAACCAGGCTCAGTTCTCCTCTGGCCTAGTATACAAACAGTGTATGATTATTATCCACGCAACCGTACAGGTCAGAAATCATTTTAGAATATTCAAAAGTTCAAGTTATATTGAAGTACATCTTCAAGGCTATATTGAAGATGATGCATCGATTAAACAAAAATAGGAATATTGGAGTCATCATGCCGGAGACGGGTTTATTGAGGATGGCATGTCGGTTAGCAGTCATACGAAGCTATATGACACAAGTTCATATTTCTAGAGAGACAAGAATAGAAAAGACCTCGGAAGATTATTTGGAAGAGTGTCTGTGAGGAGTTCGGGCAACCTGGGTTTTAAATACACATTTCACTTTGTAGCCCAGTTGTCGACCCTGCATCAACCATCTTGAAAACAGACAGCTACCTAGCACACATTTCTTGCTTTATATGGGCGTCCAACTCGCTTCTGATGCACCAGCGGATTTGTGACGCTCAATCCGTGTTCGGTGTGAACCTTAGCATAAGTGTGAGTACAGAATTGTGTTTTTGCGAATCTCTAAACCTGCCTTGTGTTTTATTAATAATAACATATTGTCTTTTTTATAACTTTTGGTCCATTATTAAGCGTCATTATTGCAGTTTTCTTGTTTTTTCTATGGGAGGAAAACTTCTAACGTGTTAAACGTGTTGTGTTCATATTCTGGACTCATCTGCTTTTCTTTACATGTAGTTTGGTGTTTACCGAGTTAAGTCTTTTAATACCACTTTCTCAAGCCACATTAAAGGGATAGTTCACTTTAAAATGAAAATTCTGTCATCCTTTACTCACCCTCAAGTTGTTTCAAACCTGTATGAATTTCTTTCTTCAGCTGAACACAAGGAAATATTTTTTGAAGAATGTCAGTAACCAAACAGTTAACTGGAACCATTGATTTCCATAGTATTTTGGTTGGTTCCAGTTACCTGTTTGGTTACTGACAATCTTCAAAAAAATCTTCCCTTGTGTTCAGCTGAAGGAAGAAATTCATACAGGTTTGAAACAACTTGAAGGTCAATCTAAGGGAGTCTTATTTACTGTGGATTACTAAATTACCAATACCGCCATCATCCACTCGAACAACTTGTTTGAATGGAAACCCAGCTATTGACATTACAGTACAGAATGGCTCTTTCGGTATCATCCCCATTGTGTAAGCTTTATAAGAATGTGTCATAGAATGGAAGAAAGGCTCTCATGAGCGCGTGTAACCGTCACATCCTTTGGATGTGAGCCCAAGTCCTTCACATAAAAATCAGTCTTCAGGCTTTCATAGACAACCTAGGAAGTTGGGAAATGTGTCTAATACATCAATTATTCCAGCCCCTTTAAGAGCCATGTTCAAATTAAATGCTAAAAGTCATTAGAGAGAGGACTTATCTTGTACATTGGGAGGCCTTGAGAACCATTGCTCTAATGTGTGTGTTGCCTCTAAAAATCAGGTGGGATATCGCAGGCTCTGCATGAACAGCACAATCCTGTAAGAGAGACTGATGCCCCTCACCGTCTCCTGCATGTGATGGGACGTAGGTGATATGGATCATAAGCCAGGCAACAGCTTGGTCTTGCCTGGTTGAGTGGTCTCTGGCCGCCGCATTGTTTCAGAAAACTACCCCTCCCATTTCCGCTTTGGACCATACACCAGCCCCGCTCGTTTGTGAGGCGCCTCGCTGAAAATATGATATATCACGTTTAGGCAGTGAGATAAAGCGTGATGTTTTAATTCTTGCAAACACTGTCAGCTCGCATTCACTGGCTAGGAAAGCCCTGGTGAGCAATGCCGCCTGACAAATGCGCTTTAGCCTCTTGTCTGTGCTTCAGCAGGCTTTCCTGTCTGTTGTCCTCCAGCACAGCTGCCTTATCTGTTATTATCAGCTCTCGGCCCCAAAAACTTGATCATTTGGGAAAGCCAAATCTAGCTCGACTTCTATTGTTCATGTCATCGTGTAAAGCTGGAAGTCTGCTTTTTCGAGACACAGATGCTGCGATCAACAGGGTGCCACTGGCTTCCACCCATCTTCATGTGTCAATATTTGTAGTGGGCAATTTTGTGTGCAGGGCCCTCTAAAGCTGAATGGATTTGTTGAAATGGTTACTGTTATCAAATGAACTGCTGTTTAGAAAACCCTATGATATGTATGACCTGTATGACTCATAGGAACCCCATTGACTTCCATTGCATGAACAAAAGTACACAGAAATATTTTTTGAGTTCCAAAAAATAAAATAAAAAAAGTAAAACGGGTTCGAAATCATGACAGAATTATACTATCCCTTAAGATATAACCCAGCTATGAGTGCAGTGACCTTTTGATAAGCCATTTGTAAGTAAGTCAGAACACAGTCATGGACTGATATGACGGGCTTTTTAATGCAAGTATCTGTCGTTGTTGTCCTCTGGTCAACCATTTGGAGCTGTCATCATCTTTCTCAGTCCTCCGGTGACTCCAGGACTTGTAGTGGTGCACTCTGCGGTTTCAGCACGCTGCCCGGGAGCAATATTTGCTTTTATGTAATGTTTTTTTCCATTATGTCCAGCCAAGAGAGAAAGTTAAAACCTCACAGATTGTATTGATTCTTTGTCTCTAAGCCTCTGTGCCGTTGTACGGGAGAACCCCTGAGACTTTGAAGCGACACAAGTTCTTGATGGCTTTTTCCCGTCGCTGTATTTTTATGGTCAAACTCAATCTCTCATTTTGTGTTTGACTCCGAGCTCTGAATTCCACTTCCTGACAGTTCAATAGTCGGGTATCATAGAGGGTCACTTTGTATTTGTCATTCGGCATGCTCTGTGATTGATTACTGCCATTTTTATTTATTTTTTTATTTTACTTACTATATTTTGTTATTGACTAGCAATGAATGCAGAGCAAAGAGGACATGTATAATGTCTCTTCAGCAGTTGAGCAGCTGACTGTGAAATGTACTAAAGGTGCATTAAAAGAGAAGTATGAACAGGCAAAAAAATGGTGGTAGTAAAAAAAAAAACTGTACACCAATATATTTTCGAACAAGACAGCTGTTGTTCAAAACAAATCAGAGTTAATCAGATTTCACAATGAACAAATCTCTAATTAAGACAAACAGAAAATCACTTGCCATAAAAAAGAAAGCTGTTTACATGGTTTTCTTTTTAGATATCTGGATGATTTGACAAACTGATTTAGTAGTTTTGTCTTTATCTAATTGTATTTACTCAAGTTATATTTGTTTCACTCACTACAACTGAGGCAGGAAATGAATAGCTAGAGGATATACAGTAGGTAACATGCATTCTGATGTTTAATATGAGAGCTAAAAAGGCATTTATCTCATACAGATGCACCGTTTGCTTGGGGGATGCCTATAAATTGCCAAAAATGTTAATATGACACCAATTATAGTAATTCCTCATCCACCTATCACCATGGTGTAACTATGGCATGAATAAAAAATAAAATAATGTGTTAATTGCTGTTCACCCTTAAATAAATAGTTGAAAAAGTTACATTTTGAGATTTAAAGCTGCACTGTGTGATATTTTCCCCCATCTAGTGGTGAAAAGGTATATGACCATCCAGTGAATAATAGTTTCTGCTCCTCTCAATTTCGATTTCGTTTCAACTCCTACGGTGGCCGATTTAGTCATGGCTTTCAGTTCGACCTCTTCGGTGAGTGTTACTTCAACTCAAGTGATGAGGTAATTTTTGAAAACTATAATAATTTGCAGTTATTTAATTTACCAAATGATCTATGATCAAATTAATCTATGTAAAATGAATAATAGTTTTCGTTATTTTTAACCAGTTCATTGCTAACATCAGCTATCAGGTTCCCAGACGAATGCAAGCTCTTAGTAAAGTAACTTTTATCAGTGCTATCGTTATTCTGTATATTGTACAACACCACTAGCGTAAGGCAAACAAATTATAATGCAATTAAAATATTAATCTCATGTTATCCGTCATAGAACACGGATTTATGTTATAAGGTAAACAATACTTTTTCATCATTGACGCGAGGAAAACTATCCTAGACGTCGTTCGACGTAGTGTTATGCACAGCACACCATGATATAATTAGCCAAGCAACAATAAAACTTTCAATATACACAAATAGGCTGAATTAATATTACCTGTCGAGAAGAAAGCAGGCAACATCGGCGTTCTTTTTAAAATCGTTGCTCCTCATGAGCTCTTTCCATCTTGGAAAGGCCACTCCAATATTTACTTTTGTCTTGTTGATTTGCCTGTCGCGTTGCCGTCTTAATTCTCTTTTCCGCTTCCTTGGCGACTCTGATACATATTCCGCAATGTTACTAGGTCCCCGACCCGGGTCGAATTCGGTAATCAATTCCGGGACGTGGTTGCTTTCACACAGAAGGCGACCCGGCAATGTTCCGGGAATATTGCGGGTCCGATGTGCAGTGTGCACTCAGTGCTTAAGAGTGATCCTCCATCATCATATAGCAGCCTCGAGCAATCCTCCTCTTCACATTCGACACGGTGCCATCGAGTGTAAAAACGCGAAAAGCGAAGCTTGAATTTACGGGTATGTCCCTCTTTGGCAAATGTACTTTCAAGATGGAGGAGCAACATGGCGACCGCCAGCCGAACCCTCACCCGTATGTATTTTCAATGGTATATTATAAAATTACGAGACTGCATTATTACTTGAAAGAAGTAAATATACATTAATGAGCACATATATTTTTGAAAGAACTAAGTGATTTTAGCTAAGAATAAACTAAAAAAGTTACAGTGTGTAGCTTTAAAGTCACATTGTGAGACGTAACGTCACAGACAAAGTTGCCAGACTTGTTTCTTAACTTGATTCTTAATTTTGTACTATTATTTTTACTCTGGGGTGGAAACAGGCTTTCATTGGTTCGCCAAGGGCCAGATTTATTAAACGGGGCAAATTAGCGCGAAAGCGTAGTAAATAAATAAAAACACAGATTCTAATTTCTATAATTCTATATGTGATTTATTGAAGCGCACAGACGCAGCCGGATGATTTCCATAATGATCTACCTAAAGCAGTGCAAATTAGCGTCTGGTTTATATGTTTAATCACCTTAAATGATTAATTTATATCCTCTCCTCCCATAAATCTTACATCTGAAAGGGAAACTCCTTCAAATACATATGCAATAAGGTCAGCTGCAAAAATAACCCAGTCCACTCCTTTTCAGCGCTAATTTTTCACTGCGTGTCTTTAGTCCTGAAAGTAATTTTTTTAATGCTAAAAGAGGGTTTGTGTTAGCGCAGGCTGTTAGTAAATATGGCCCCTAGTGTCAGTATTTATCTGATTTGCTCACACCCTTGCTAGACTTATTTAATGTTTCTGTTGAGCTGTTTTATTTAGCTTCATAGTTCCCAGTTAGCGAAGGAACAGAAAAACCATTAGATCATACTCTTTCACTTTACAGTTATTACCTGCCCCTCTCCAGGGGTTCACAGGTTCCTTTTGTTATATATACGCTCACAGTAGATTGCAAAAAGGATGACCTATTATATGATTACTTTTCCTATATGAATTGTTCTTCTGATTGTACTGTGCACGTCTGGTCGCTTTATCTTCTCTGAGTGACTTTGACTAGCATCTTCCTGCTATAGCTAATATTTTGGTTAGTGTCAGCAATTCCCCAAACACTTATTTAGCTCCAGCTTTGGCATGTACAGATTAGTGGCGGTTTATTAAGATCAAGCAGGAGTGAATCCTGTGTACATGCATGAACATGCCCCTGGAGCCAACCCAATTCAGTAAATGATGCTTTGATAAACTGTTTGTCCTGTAAAGCATTTTTACAGCAACCACTTTCAGTAATTAAATGTACACAGAATGCTGTGTAGCTTAAGCTACTGGCAGCAGACGCACTTTGTGTTTGTACATCGAGCTCCCAGCAGAAGTCTTATGTGGTCTGTGTAAAAAGTCGAGATGCAATATCATCATCATCATGATGCTTTATAATGTCAAAGTCCCTGTGCTAAGTGATTAGCATTTAGCTTGTAATAATCTAACTGGATCTTGAAAGGCCCTGCAACAATTATGTTAATGTGGTTGCAGACTGTAGCAACATGGGCTAAAGTAACTTCAGCAACACTGTACAGGTCTCATCTTCCTTCCTGCTGCAACCAAGAGTCATTTATGCATATTCACTATAGCCTTCTGTGAAAACCTATCACAGAGATCAACTATTGTGCGTGGGAAGACCACGATGCTAATGATTTAAACTGCTTTTTGAACAGATAGTTACGCTCACTGTAGCAACGTAAACTGTATTGAGCACCTATGAACAGGATTAGGAAATAATTTCATTAGGAAGAGTGCTGCATTAAAACTTGATTATTACAAGACATCTGCTGTAGAGAGTCGTGATGTCGGGTTTGTTGGCTAACCAAAAGGCTAATTATTGATCATTAATTCCCGATAGGAATTCCTTTGAGATTTAAGCATTTTTAAAGTAATTCCCTTTTAACATTGTAAGGACACAATTACTCGAAGCTACTTTCTTTTTTTTATTATTTTTTTATTCTTCTACAATAGTTGACACAGTTGTCTGATTTGTTGAGTTTGTGAATTTCATTCTTCTTGTAGTTGTAGTCCTTATTTAAAAACGTTTTACATTTTAGATGTCAAAGTTCACATTTGAGGTACTGTATGACTGAATAAGTTACGAAGCAAATTTAATTGAAAGTCTATTCAAATCCACTAACACTTTCCTCGAATTGAAAACCACTATTTTAAAAGCCCATGGGAAATTTCTTGGGAGAAAATTGTGCTAAGCAGACATGGCTGATGTAGTGATCTAAACTGGTCAATTATTGGCTGATTTCACTCACAGTCAGTCAAGACGAAAATTAAACCATCATCTTTATTTTCCAATTTTGGAAGAATGTTCTTTAAATGGTTGGTCATTCATTTTCTCCTGACACTCTTAAGTATTTATTTATTTATTTTTGCCCATTAACATTTTATTAGGGGCCAGGCACCGAAGGTGCGGAACCCCTCTTGAAATTGTTAGATTTCTTATTATTATTATTCCGCCATGGAAGTCTATGGCAGCCCATAGAACAGTTTGTGGGAAAGTTATGAAATTTGATACACTGATAGAGGTCAGTACCAATAGTAAACAGACCAAATTTGGAGTCTCTAAACCCTTACTTCTAGCGCCACCAACTATCCAAAGTTTCACTCATGTTTATGCTAATAACTTTTGAACCATAAGGGATAGAAACAAAATTATTTTTTTCCTCTGATTCCTTGGCTCAAGTCGATTCGAATGCAATTTTTTCCACCATTTTGAATTTTCTTAAAAACCTACTTTTTCGAACTCCTCCTAGGCCGTTCCTCCGATTTTCACTAAAATTGAAACAAATCATCTTCAGACCATGCTGACAAAAAGTTATGGAATTCAAGTTGATTCGTCAAATCGTTTTTGATAACCGCGCGAACAAATTTTAGGCAGCGCTTGCGAAAACACACTAAAGGCTATATCGCCGCAACGCTATGTCGTATTAAAACCAAACTTGGTACGTGTCATCACAAGCATGACCTGAGGCAACATGCAGTGTTTCGACGGAGCGCCACCTACTGGTCAGGAGATAGCAAAAATGGCTATTTTGGCTTATAACTTCTGAACCGTTTATCCAAAAATCATAAAATTTCGATTTTGCGTCATGTCGAGTCGAATGATATCAGATTTTACCATGTTGGCCATTTTGGGCGTCGGCCATTTTGAATTATGTTTTAAAATGCTGTATTTTACGAATGCATGAACGGATCGTTATGTAACTTGGTTTGCGTCATCACCACGATGCCCTGAAGTAGCCTGAAACGTTTCAAAACAGCGCCACCTAGTGGAGACATTTTTTTTTCAAAACTCTTATAACTTTGGGTGTGGTTGACATATTTTGATGTGAGTAACTTTTTTCTACTCCTGAACCCTTGCTGAGTCCAACGATACCAAATTTGTCAGGTTTCGATGTACAGTTTGTGCAGCGTGGTAATTAAGTGCTTATAAAACATTAGCTGATGTCTTCAAAACCGCAAGTCCGATCGAGACGAAACCAGCGTCAGAAAATCGGAAACATAGGTCGATAGCTAAATATTGAAGCCCAAATCTCAAAATATTGATAGTAAGGGGTAGTAAAATCCAATCAAAGTCATGTGTCAGTCATTTTGTATGTGTTTTTGCACATAAATGTCTATAACTCCAAAACAAAATTAGATATTTCCATCAAAATTGACACACACTTCTATGGGCTCATTCCGAGGACACACAAAAAATTGGTATGATTGTGCCACTTGGTGGCGCTATAAAGAAACAAAACATGTAATTATCTCTTTTTTTGCTTATAAATTGTCTCCAAATGTCTTTACTTATTTTTGCAGTTGGTCTGCTGCTGGCTTCCTTGTTTGCTTTTCTTGCGCTTGGCCCCGATTAATGGCTGCTTGCAGCTATATTTTATATTGAGTTTACATTCAGTAAACATTGCCAAAAACTGAACGTCAAGTGTCTCCTAGCCGGCACATGTAACTGGCCTTCGCTCCACTCCGCTTATAGACACTCACTCGCAAACTTTCCTAAGCTCTTTTCAAGTGCGTTCCACTTTGTGAAGTTTGTATGGACAGACCCTCGACCCCTATTTCATATGTACACTTCAGGCAGCTACATATACCACAATGCAACATGATTTTGACGTCACTGCAGATTGCGTTTAATTTACCACCACCATGAACTTCTCAATGACTTCCCAAACACAACTTTATGGAATGCTGCATGAAAGAAAAACAAAGTAATAGGAAAAAATTCAATAAAAAAATGTACTCAATAGTAGATTCAAGCGATCAAGGGTTTAGGATGTTCCAATTCAGCTCATTGCAAGGGTTCCGCCAGTAGTGGACACTCGTAAGCAATGACATACATCTGAGTAAACAAGATGTTGTTAGAAATGGAACGTGGTCATGGTCTGTGGTCTGCGTTATGTTTTGTGCGTTGTGTAGCTAGATATGGGACAGCAGGTGGCAATTTTGCTGATATGTTATTCCTCCCTTTGATATATGAAAGAACATATATGCAGCCTCTACGAGTGAACTGCCCTTGTTCTCTCTATAAAAGAAATATGATGTACACTTAACACCATGTACTTTATTTTCTACACTGTAAAAGAAAAAAAATATGTCGCCAGTTTAACATTTTAACATAGTGACTGATCAAATCTAAATTTTTCATTTGGTCAAATTGAAATTCTGTGAATTAATGCAATTTAATTCACAGAAATTAAATTCAGCCAACTGAAAAAAAAAAAAAAAAAAAAAAACTATGTGATCTTTCACTTGAAAATTTTCAATTGTAGACCTGATTTTTTTTTTTTTTTTTTACAGTTTTTATTTAGGCCAAAGACAAATATAACTCAAAAAGGGTAAAATTACAAAAAAATAATCACACAGATAAGTAAAATCAAATTATAGGAGTGAAGATATGGCAATAATTACAATACAGATCAATTACGATTATCAGGAGTCAGAAATAACCAACCTGTTTCAATGTAAAAGTAAAGAGGAGGAGACCGAACAGGAAATTATGTTGGCTCTTGATGACATCACAACAATTTAATGGGAAAGCGCTCTCATTTCAATCAGTCAGCTATATTAGGTATATGTATAATGAACAATACAATATTTCAGAATATAATTGCTGTGCCTGTTACACACAGTGCTACTATCATAGTATGATGTCACCACAGTTAGTCAGTCATTCTCTGCTTCATTCTCAACCAAATCAATGTCCCTTTTTGTTCCTGCCTCCCTTGATTTCCTCCACTGCGGCTGTAATGATGATCAGATCATCAAGCTGGGAATATGAGACCGATACATCAGGGTGAGAAGAAGTGATTTATATTTAAAGAGGCTCAATCAGCAGATCTATCTCTGTGGCACGGTCACTTAGTGCTCACTGGTGCTGTGGCCAGATGTGGGTTTGACTGCACAGACCTCAGATGCTATCCAAAGGTATTACACTCTCTGGATCCAGAGAGTGGAGTCTTAAATCGAAACCCACTGTTCTACTCTACTAAAAACAATCACTTTTCATTGTATTGTGTCCCCAACTTTGGAACCAAAAACAGCAGATTCTAGACAGACCCCAGCACATAGTCATGATACTGTATACTTAAGTCAGGTTAGATGCCATATCTAATTTATGGCAGATGAAAATGAGTCTGTAAGGGATAGATGCATAATCTATATAATGGCACACACTGACTTATGTTTGGTCAGCTGAAAAATCTGTATGTTGTTAAACAACAGTATAATATATTGAACACTCTGTAATTCTACCCCTCACATGCTTATTTTCATTCCTGTCAAGACTTAAATATGGCATTTCCTTGAATAATCTCAAATACTTTAGGTATTCAAAGACAGTACACTCATGCTGCTACAAATGGGAGAAAGTGCAACTCGCAATTTGGGCGGAATAAGTCCTTCTAAATAAAAGAGCCAATTGGTAAAGTTATTGAGTCACTGCAGCTGCCATTAAAAGTGCCGCTTACTAAAGACACAGACAGCCTGTGTCTGAAATCGGCTCTCTTCAGTTGCCATTAGAAGCTCCATTTGCTATAGAAACAGTCAGGCTGCGTCTGAAATGCCCCTGCCATACTATTTGAGAGGACAGCCATTTGTAGTGAAAATGATGCTGCCAGTTTGCTAAGTTTCAAATGATTATTAAACAGAAAGCACAAACTATACAAAAGTGGCAATGTCCAAATTCGCTCACTTGTTTTTATTCATTACTTCAAGTGGACTATATTAGGGGGCAGTTTCGAACAGCCTCAGTTTTCTGAGACGCGTGCTTATGACTGCACATTGGCTGATCCAACCTGAAAAATTTTTCCATTTCCATTTTTTTTAATTTTTTTTTTTATTAATTAAGCGTTTAAAAACTACATTTACGAGACAGTTGTCGTCAGATTTTGTTGGTGATTTCAAATATGAAATTTAACCATAAGCTTGGTGAACAGCTTTGGATAATTTTATGTTTCCCCATTCAAAGGGATAGTAGCTGCACTTGCATAACTGAAATAGCTGTCCGAGAAGTGTTTCAAAGATGGCTGCCGAGTGAAAAGCCTTAAAGGGTTAATTAAAGGGTTTAGTCTGTGAAGTCAGGGCAAATGATGGAAAACTTCCTCATCAGTGATTTTTCGCATACAAACCTGGTTCAAAAAAAGTTGGGATACTAAACAAATTCTGCAATAATTTACAAATCTCAAAAACGTATAGACAAGCAGCAACCTCCCGCAGTTTCTCTTGAAGCCAATACGGAAGTGACTTAAACTGCGATTCCTTGACTGGCCACTAGAGACAATCTCCAGAAGGGAGCAGAATCTCATTGAGCCCCATGTTAAAATGCCCAAATTTACAGCAGAAAAAACAAAACAAATTTACAGCCTGGTAACATTGTGGTTTTGGTCTATATGGCTAATTTTGCCCTTCATGACAACTGTGAGGGGGTGATTTTTTTTTTTTTTTTAACTCATTCGTTGACATTATATAAATGTGATTTAGAGAATCTGAAACAACCTCTGTGCGTAAGGGTCAAGGCCAGAAAAAAACACACTGGATGCCCATGATCTTCGGGCCCTTAGACGTCACTGCATCACATAAGCCCCTTTCACACTGCACGTCGGACCCGCAATATTTCCGGAACATTGCCGGGTCGCCTTCTGTGTCAAAGCAACCACATCCCGGGATTGATTACCGAATTCGACCCGGGTCGGGGACCTAGTAATATTGCGGTATTCGACCCAGGACGAGCAATGTGTGAACAAAAGCCGAAACTAATGCCGCAACGTGTACGCAGTTATCGTGCGACTTCTAGAGCTTGTTTTTTCAATAATACAACCCTGCAGTGCCAGAAGAGCTAGTCGGTGTTTTAAACGCAGAGAGTGTTCGTATACAAAAGAAACTAAAATTAAACAAGCAGAAATGTGCGCAAACTGGACACAAGTCGAGACCACGGAGCTCCTTACTATCCACGCTGAAGCTGAGATCGCTCGCCGTTATACGTCACATCAGGATGTCACGTGTCAACTCGACCCGGGACCGTTAAGCGTTGTGTGTGAAAGCGCACATATTACGGCATTTCGCTGGCTGTGTGAATGGACCAAATCTAGCGGCCCGGGAACAAATGCCGGGTCGCATTATCCGTGTATTTGCCTGGAATCGCAGTGTGAAAGGGGCTATACAGGAATGCTACTGTAATCACAACATGGAATCGGGAATACTTCCAAAAAAGTCGGTGAACACAATCCAACGTGCCATTCGCCGTTGCTGGCTAAATCTCTATAGGTCAAAAAAGAAGCCATATCTAAACATGATCCAGAAGCGCAGGTGTTTTCTCTGGCCCAAAGCTCATTTAAAATGGACTGTGGCAAAGTGGAAAACTGTTCTGTGATCAGGCAAATCCAAATGTGAAGTTATTTTTGGAAAACTGAGATGCCATGTCATCTGGACTAAAAAGAGGACAAGGATAACTTAAGTTGTTATCAGCGCTCAGTTCAGAAACCTGCATCTCAGATGGTATGGGGTTGCATGAGTGCATGTGGGATGGGCAGCTTACACATCTGGAAAGGCACCATCAATGCTGAAATGTATATCTAAGCTAGAACAACATATTATCCCATTCAGATGTCCTCTCTTTCAGGGAAGACCTTGCATTTTCTAACATGACAATGCCAGACCACATACTGCATCAATTACAACATCATGGCTGCGTAGAAGCAGTATTCGGGTACTGAAATGGCCAGCCTGCAGTCTAGAGCTTTTTTTTAAACCCGTCTCCGGCGCAATAACTCTTATCTTTCATGTATTCATACTCTTGTGTAATCGACGCACCATCCTAAATAAACCTGTCTCTTGCGTGATACCCTGAAATTTTGAATATTCCGATCTAATATGATTTCTGACCTGTAAGATTGCCAGAATAATAATCATACACGGTGTGTTAATAGGCCAGAGGAGAACTGGCACCCCAAGTGAGTCTGGTTTCTCCCAAGGTTTATTTTTCTCCATCATGCCCTGATGGAGTTTTGGTTCCTTGCCACTGTCGCCTTTGGTTTGGCTTGCTCAGTCGGGGACACTAAAATTAGGATCAAAGTTATTCAACTAAATATACAAATAAAATTTATGAAGTAGGTTTTAATTAATTCTATAAACTATAATACAGACAACATTGTCTCTATATGATAAATTAAAATAAGTTGTTAACATCACTTTTTTCTCCAGAACGATTGTACAGCCAAATCTAATTTTGTTGCAATATTATCTATTAATCTATCAATATTAATAATAATGTTGCAATATTATTGCAATATTACTATTGTTTGACACTGTGAAGCTGCTTTGACACAATCGTGATTGTAAAAGCGCTATATAAATAAAGTTGACTGATTGATTGATTGATCCATAGAAAACATTTGGCGCATCATAAAGAGGAAGATGCGACAAAGAAGACCTAAAACAGTTAAACTAAACAACTAAAAGCCTGTAATAGACAAGAATGGGACAGCATTCCTATTCTTAAACTTGAGCATCTTGTCTCCTCAGTCCCCAGATGTTTGTAGACTGTTATAAAAAGAAGAGGGGGTGCGAAAAAGTAGTAAACATGGCCAATTTAAACATTTGATATGTCATTACAGACACATAATGCTATGTGCACAAGCTAGAATGAGAAGAATGAGTCTGGGAATATTTAATTTTAAAAAAAAAATATCAGTATGTCAAAAAAAAAAAAAGAGTTTTGTAGTGTGCACTTGGATTATTGAAAAGGAGATTTTAGGTGTGCACTATGCATAGGTCAATGTCCTTGGAGATTATAAAATACCAATTCAGCAAAAATGTGTGCACAGAGTTATTGTAGTAACGGATTTCCAGGTTACAACATCACTGGCAACTGCTCACTAGAGAATACTCTGAGTTGATGGCAGGCTCCCAGGAAGCTTTATGTTAATATATGTATGTGATATAATGAACAAACTCAGTCTCATCTCCCTCCCCTGTGGCGCACATATTAATTGCACATCAAAAATAGTTTATTAATCTGTCTGTTTAATAATGAGTCCCTGCCACAGAAACTTTGCAGCCTGAAATGCCTTGGAGACTCATACGGCATGTCATATTGAGGTCCTGGGAATACAAATATATAAATATGTTTTTTTTTTTAATCATGTTCCGAAAATGGCAAAATGTACATAAATAATGCATGTTGTTTTTTACATGACATATACGTTAAGTTTAACAGGGCTTAAATGGGTTGTGTCTTTTTATGTGTGAAATTGTATATATATTTATTGAGGAAAAACAAGCAATTGTGTTTAAAACATGATTTTAATTTAACACTGACCCCTTAAAATCTCTTTGGCTTCATTAAATCGGTTATGACCTCTGATCTGGCTGTGCTTTCCCCATGGGGTTTTCTGGTGTTTCCATATTGTGACACATTTGCTTCCTAATTAGGATTTGAAAATGGTTGTTAATAATCTACCAGCACATACACGCTTGAAAAGCAGTGCTTGAAGCTCAGTGGTGATGGCATCTGTCAGACCTCTCCTTTTTGCTATTATTATTCCTAGCTGATAAAGGATTTACATAACGTACACTTTTATCCATATGCAGTTAATTTCTGTAACTCGACGCCCAAGGGTGGCCACGTCATCCTGTTACTGCCTGCTGCCAACCACTTCAGCACTTATTCTCTTATAGCACCAAGTTGTTGACTAGACATTGTGGTGATAAAATAGTGGCGTTAGCAGTGTCATGGTTAGGCTTTTATAGAAAATAAATAATAAAGTATAGGAAGGTGAAAGGGAGAAACGTGTCCAAGTGGAGGATTGTGCAGCATGAAACAAGGTCACATGGTGAACACTAGTCCTGACAATAGTGATGAGGCAGAATGAGCAAGTCTGTTATGCTGCTTTTGCAAATCAAGGCCTACTGCAAAGATCCAGAACACTCTCATGGCAATTTGTAACGTTTTTATGTTTAGACAAATTGGTGGCTAATTCGAATCTCATTTGAATGTTTTCAGATGACCTGCTTACGCCCCAGTGACGGTTAAGTTTAGGAGTGGACGATTGATAAATCTTATATTTTGACACTTTTGTTTTCCGTCCTATCAGTTTACATTCACTTAAGGCTTTTATAAATAGACTGTGTATACCAATAGATTGCCACGGCAAGCATTTTCCATCCCAAAATTGGGCACATTAAAATGCTAAATATAATGCTAAAAATGATCATGTATACATTTATTTGATTAAAAATACAGTAAAAATATATTATTATTATTATTATTATTATTATTATTATTATTATTATTATATTCTACTATTTTAAAGCTACATTGTGTGATATTTTCCTCCATCTAGCGGTGTAAAGGTATATGACCATCCATTGAATATTAGTTTCTCTTTCTCTCAATTCTGATTTCGTTTCAACTCCTACGGTGGCCGATTTATTCCCAGATTAACATGGCAATCCCCCTCTTCACATTCGACACGGTGCCATCGAGTGTTAAAACGCGAAAGGCAAAGCTTGAATTTATGGGTATGTCCCTCTTTGGCTAATGTACTTTCAAGATGGAGGGGCAACATGGCAACCAGCATTCGAACCCCTCACCCGTATGTATTTTTAATGGCATATTATAAGCTTACCAGAATACTTTATTACTTAAAAGAAGTAAATATACATTAATGAGCACATATATTTTTGAAAGAACTAAGTGTTTTAGCTAAGAATAAACTAAAAAAAAATTACACAGTGTAGCTTTAATACATTTTAAAATGTAATGTATGAATGTGATGGCAAAGCTGAATTTTCAGAATTATTACTCCAGTCTTCAGTGTCACATAATTCTTCAGAAATCATTTAATATGCTGATTTGGTGCTTAAAGGCACAAGATGTACGATTTGTGGATTAAAATATTCAAAAACCACTAGGACAATGTTATGTATTAAGTTGACTTGTGTACTTAGATTATCCTAAATGTTTCCAAGAAAGTTAAAATCCAGAGAAATAAGTAATTTTAACTAGTATGCCTATCAATGACATTATCTACGTTACCTTCGATTTCCGGTTTTATTTAGTAGAAATCATGTAAACACCAAAGACACTTCAGTATATTATGAGCAACTGTTGGGATACCATCATCAGCAGGAAATGAATCATTGTTATATAGCTCAACACAGTTAGCCAGTTAACCAACAAGTGTCTCATCGTAGCCACCGTGCAAACACACAGAGTAGCATTATTACGTAACTTTCAACACACTCAAATAATGTATCTAATATGATAAAACATTGCTGCATTATCCCACATACGCATGAACGGAAAAAGCAGAAGCGTTTTCTGCGGGATAATCAAGGCTTCATCAAGCTACGCCTTTGTTTTGAATAAACCTCTAGCAGTGAATAATTACATATTGTGGCTTTAAGAGACATTTCTTATTATTACCAGTGTTGACATCAGTTGTGCTACTTATATTTGTTTGTGGGAAATGTGATGCATTTTTTCAGGGTTTGAAAATTCATAAGAACAGCATTTATTTAAAATTCAAAATATTTTTAATTAGTCACTTTTGATCAATTTAATGAATCCTTGCTGAATAAAAGTAATAATGTATTTCAAAAAATGCAATAAAAAAATGGCTTGAATAGCTGTATATTAATAATTTATGATGAGGGAATGCGACAATCATGCTTATGACTTATGATTATCACATAATAATGTTTATCGCCTGCTATTTCACTTCTCAGTCAGCATACTATGCAGCATTCACTGAGTAAGCTGTATTTCATTTTGAACATGATCTGATAACCTAGAGCTAGTGTGTTTATATATATATGGCAAGAGAAAAATTAATCCAGATATCAATTTGCGTGGGTATTGTTGGCGCTTTCAACTTCCGCATGTGAAACACAGTCAAACGCAGCTCCTTCCTACACAGGTCTACTAAAAACTAGAATATAAACATTTTCAGGCTTTGTGTCGTCGTCAAAAGCCTGGCGCGGTAAGCCTTGTTTTCATCTAGCTATAGTGTGACTGCGTAATGGCTTTTGGTTGCTCCTGACTCAAAGGCTTCTCAGGGGATGTAGATGTTCATTGAACAACGAGTCAGATAAGGATATGTGTTTTTCTTTCCATTCCTTTCCAAAGTGCTATGTCTGCGGATTAAATCACTGTGTATTCGTGCGACGGCCGTCCATATGCTGCAATCCCAAAGGAAACATTTGATTTATAAGCTTCTTTAGGTTTTGTCTCTTTTAATATTTTCTTTTACTCTCTCTCCTTCCCTACCTTTGCCATCATTTTTTTTCTTCTAGATTAATGGATGATGTATTGGAAATCAGATTTGTTTCGCAGCTCTATAGCAGTCTGTACATTAAAGGTGTTGGGGCCGTTGACCTTCAACACTCGCTGACTTCCTACAGGATTTTCAGGAGCTTTTGAAAACATATTACAACGAATTGATGTTGTCACATTCAAACATAAAGGACACATCTTTATTTGAGACGCATCTTATGGGGAGAAATGCAAAGGCATCAGCTTGAGTTATATTTTTAGATGCTGACTTTCATTTTTCCGCGTGCCTGTGTGGCGTACTTCGCTTGAAGGATTGAAATGGCTGGATACAGACGGCGAGGACCGTCTCTCCATCCTCGCTGCCTGTTCTTCGGCTCATCTGCGGCTTGACTAATTATGGCCTCCAGCATTAGGCCGGAGAACAAAGAATTTTCACAAAGCCGTTAAGAATGGCATCTCGCAGACAAGCTTTGTCCTGCCCCGTCTTCTGTCGATGATCGATGGATTTCTTGGCAAATTCACATGGGTAGAATTTAAAAAATGTGTAAATAAAGAGTGCTTTCAGGGAAAAGTCCTCAGTGGAAGACGACTGCGCTGCATTACACCAGAGTCACTCTAAAGCATATTTCTCTTTCCAGACCGGCTCCCTTGTGATCAGGCAACAGTTTATGTAATGCAATAGATCTCTGGCAATAAGAATAAGGATCTGGACAAGATAAATTGGTTTAATAATATCTGGTGGCTGGGACCGGTCACTCCTCTTTTAAATAAGGATAGTCATTTTTAATGTGCTACTTGGTGTAATCATTGACTGGATCTAGCCCAGCTAGGTCTTGAAGGCAGAGTAATGTCAGATAGCATTCTCATACATATCCCTCTCTGCTTTAGGGCAGAAAAGCTTCTCAAAGCATTTTTATAAATAGAAATACAGTAAAAAAACATAATTATTTGACTTTAACAATGAAATCGCAGTGGAAAATGTCATTCAGTCAAAAACTTGACCCTTTAATCTTTTGTAAGGAACAGTGCCTTATTGCATTTCAAGAAGATCAAATGAAATATGAAATGCGCTTGATTGGGTGCATGGCTTGAACTCACTTCATAAGATCAGTTTAGTGTTTTAAAATATTATTTTGTAAAATAAGTCGTTTAGAAAGGAATTATAATATAATTTATTATCATGAAAATACTAGAGAAGGCTTGAACTAAGACAAACCATATATCCATGTGTTTATTAGTCATGTTTAATCAATCAAAGCATTTCAATCTTCTGTTTATTCAGCTACAGCGATAGTATGATACCTATAGGGATTTCCTGGAACGGTGTGTGTTATAGTAATTCTGCAGGGCATATTTGGAGTTTATACTGTACATGAGGCTACCCTCTGACTTTCAACATTTATGACTGATCACAGACCTGTGCTTCACTGTCAAGCTGTGCATAAAAAAACGCATCCTTTGCCAAATTACGTGCAGTTTAATTTCGATTAATCGTGCAGCCCATAGTCACACTTGTAGTTTGTCCTTAAATACATTTGGTCTTAATTTATTTATTTTTACAGATGTTTTTCTTGCTGATATTTATAAACATTTGCATCTCTACTTTTTGGTCCAACAAAATAGTATCACCAATTATTATTGTTTTTTGTACTTTTATTAAATACCACCATTCTCATATGCCTGGCGTACTGAAATATTTAACATTACCTTTCAAAATATTATTTACTGTATGATTTAAAAACCATATTCAGAAATGGAATCCATAGCAGAATGTATGAAACCGTCCAGAAGAGCCAATGAGCTGTTAGATCAGGGGCCTGTTGCACAAAACTAGGATAAGAGATTAAGCCGGGATATCTTGGTGATCCTGGCTTAATTTATCCGCTAATATACAGTTATCTTTCATTATCGCTATCATTCTTGGTGTGAGTGTGCCTTCAGGGTAGGTTTACACGATTAAATTGTGCATACAGAGGACAAGATCACCAATATATCCCGGCTAAATCCCTTATCCTAGTTTTGCGCAATTGGCCCCAGGACTAACTCAACTCTTGTATTCAAACAATCTGATGCTTCAACTGGAAAATTTGTATGGTTAGAGAAAATAAAAGAAAAATTGGCAGCCAACGTCATTCAATACATTGATTCTATTCATATATATCTTGTTCCATCACCAAATGTAACATGCTGCCAGCTAAACAATACCAGCATTTAACCTGATCGATCAGTGTTGACTGATCTAGATAGTTCCATTCTTCATCTCAGCATCGGCTCATTATTAGACACGCATCTCATTGAGTTGCCACTGCTGTTTCTAAATAGATGTCATCCTTAATATTTCTTAACTCCCAACCACGTGTACTTAAAAAGAGAGGATGTGTTTTGTTGTCTAACCTGCAGTTCAGTATCCACCCTTGGGCGGCAGAAAGGGAGATGTTGAATGAGCAACATTCATGAGCAGAATGGCTTCTGGACCTGTGCTAAATTAAATCGGGCTCTTAACTGAGGGTTGTGCATGTTATTCGAGTCTCGACTTTAATGCTGTTTTTGATGATGCTGAGAGAAATCCACTTTGCTGGAAGTGCTTGCCTGTGGCATTCGTCTCAATGATTAGTTCTTTGTGGTACAAAAAAAGCTCTCTGAGTTGAGTTTGAGTCAGTTTAAGTCTACGCTACGGCACTCGCGCCTGTCAGGCTGGCCTCACTGTCCGCTTTTATTACATTTGGTTTGATTTAACAGGATTTGCAGATGACTTATTTTACATATGGATTTATGTCTAGACTTGAGAGAAAATTAAAAAGCATACCTTCCCCACCTTCAGTCATGATAATGCTATTAAGAGAGAGCAAACATCCACTATGCAGTGCTCTGAGCTTTTAGTTTTCTGCATCTTTTGCACAAATTTTGTTAAAAGGTAAAGAGTGTTTTAAATATCCATCTATCCATTAGGCTTGCTGCGATTAGTCGCTGTTACCGGTGCTCAGGCGATACATCACTTGCCCACCGCAGCACCGTCCACACCGTCGTTTGGATTTTTATAGCCATAAAATAATTTAAGTTCAGTTAGAGAACAGATACTACAATGAAAAAGTGAACGAGAGTCGCAGGACAAAGAGGAGGAGTCAGATTGCATTCATCATGAGAGTGAGGAGAAGCTTGACAAGATAATCGCAGAAGATTTGGTTTCAAAGCAAAATTTAAAAGCGCTTATTTAAGTAAGTTTGCCATTGTACTGTTTTGTTGTTGTGTTTTTCACTACTAATAGGCTAATGAACCCACAATTCAAGCAACCCACCCCCGAACGGCACTTTTTTTTTAAATTTTTTGGTTTAACTTAACTTAACTTAAAATTTTGAGTTTATTGAAATTAAAATTTTGAGTTGATACAATAAAGGAAATATGTTTAATAAATAGAAACTCAAAATATTATTGTATCTGAACCACATAAAAAAAAAGATCAATCATGAAAATAGCACAATTTGGCATTTTTCATTTTTCATCATCACAAATAAAACACACAATTACCCAATATGCTTACAAAATCTTTTAATAATATTTGAATAAAGGTTGTGGATTCTCAAAAATGTTCATTGTATTAACTCAAATTTTTCATTTCATTTCAATGAATTTTAAGGCAGCCAGATAACTTATTTGTTAAATAATTTTTTACAGTGTGGCACCAATTCTAAATCCATCCATCCATCCATCCATCCATCCATCCATCCATCCATCCATCCATCCATCCATCCATCCATCCATCCATCCATCCATCCATCCATCCATCCATCCATCCATCCATCCATCCATCCATCCATCCATCCATCCATCCATCCATCCATCCATCCATCCATCCATCCATCCATCACCATCCATCCAAGCAGTTCAGAATTTCCATTTTTCATGCAGCCACAACTCATGCACTTATTTTCACTTCCTTTTTCAGGCAAAGCATTGCAGGCATTACCAAAAATGCTTGCTGAGGTTTCTAGAACTATTCCAATTTCACGTGTCAATGAGAATGTCAGAACAACCTTAGACTGCCCAGTCAATACTGCCAGTTGTGACCACAGTCTCCTAAGATGTGTATCGTACAGTGTGACATAGTTTGTTGCACACTCCACGGGCTGTTACCCGCGATCTCGCCGGGGGGCATACTGCACAATCTGACTTGCAACAGTCGTAAAATAACATGCCATTAAAGTAAGTCTTTGTGATGTAGCGAGTTCTGTTTTCAGGGAGTATCCCATGTTGCACTGCCTCTGTAGATGCACTCAGTAAACCATGGGCTGTCTTTTGCTTTAGAGTTTTGGCTCGGGCTTTGGGGCTGTGACCTAGGTTACCTCTTAATGGCACCAGGAGTGCACAAAGAGGATGTTAACCACTTTGGAACCCATTACATGAACAACCAGGGGCATGTTTGGCCACAACCCCTTAGGTAAAGTGTGTTATCTTGTCTGTTATGATTTCTGCTCTGTTGGATGGGAGTTTGTGTAGATGAAGCAAAAGCTGGTTGATTGTTTGCTTTTTTTTTAGCTCTCTAAATGCTTAATGCAACATAGATGACATAACTTTTAGGGAATTACAATATATAAGTACCATATTGGTTATCAGACAATTTTTTTAAAGTATTGACTGATGTTGGGCATTTAATTGTGTCCAATAATTCCCCCTGTATTTAGCTCTCATTTAATGCTGGCTGCAATTCAATGTTTAAACACAGCCTTCATTTAATAACACTGTTAAATATAATATTCAGCGAATATCAAAATAGTCATCCATTTCTCATACTGTATATTGTAATGTTTTGATGCCTAAATTCACTCGTAGCAATTAAAATGATTGATTTTAGTTTTTATTGTTTTATTTAGAATAAAAAAGGAACAATATATATTAGAATTACAATAGAACTGAGCAATAGTATAACATTTAGTATCTGCCAATTATTAACGTTACAGGCTGTCCCTGTAAAATTATTTAGTCAAGCAGCAAAATATAAAGTTTAAAAGGATCACAATTGATAAATGCAAGACTTAGCACACTGAATGACATTCTGTATGATAGTCATTCAGTGACTTTTATTTTATGAGCCATAACGTAAAGGATCAGATGTAATACCATATCCAACAAGACTTAATCGATCTAATGGCTCTCACTTAGTGGTTGAATGCCAATCACTTGGAGTTATTCTGTTACCATTCAAGAAACTTTTTGCCCTGGCTATGCACCAATTTAACTGTATGAATGTCAGTCTAAGAGGAGAAAGGATTAGCCTGCCTTTCCCACAATAGAAAGAAATGCTGTGTCTGTGTTATTCTTGAGACCTCCACCCAAAACATCAATTTTTAGTCAATAGCCAACAAAATCTCATTTAAACATTATACGTTCTGCTTTAGAAATTAGTTCTGCGTGACATCTTTGTCATATGTCAAGAAGGATATCTGTCTCGCTCAGCCATGCAGAAAAATGCTATTTAAAGCCGGGAATTGGAATCACACAAAACAGGAAAGTAGGGCTAAGACCACAGGAGGGAGAGAGGGAGAGAGAGAGAGAGAGAGAGAGAGAGAGAGAGAGAGAGAGAGAGAGAGAGAGAGAGAGAGAGAGAGAGAGAGAGAGAGAGAGAGAGAGAGAGAGAGAGAGAGAGAGAGAGAGAATTTAGTGATTTGACATTGCATACCTTATTTATTGTCTGACAACACTGGCTTAGATTTTGAATGATTCTTTCCCGCTGTTTGAATGAACCCAGCATCCAAAGCTGATTTCATCGTTCGCCAGCTTTTTTGTTAACAAGTACCGCGTGGTCATTAAGTTAAGCCCGCCCACCGACTCTATACACGATGTGATTGGCCTGACCAGAGTTTGGTTTTTACAGCTCAGAAGTATATTGAGAGTTGCTAAAAGACACTCGCTGCAAATTAGATTTGCTGCCGCTAGGGTGCTTCTAGATTTCTAGGCTAATTAACAACCTCGGATTAAAGAAAAGTTATTAATCAAACTAATTTTACACAGAGAATCCCTAAACAACCATTGCTTAACACAATTCAAGCACTTTTTCGAGGATCTGGTAAAAGCATACCTCTCTCCATGACGAAAGGGAGCGTAGCGTGCGCACAGAAATTACTATTAGTAATTTGTGAATTATTATTAGTATCATTATTAGCCAATTATTATTATTATTATTACTCATAACTTAAATGTATAATTACACTTTAACAATGACACCTTAAAATAAAGTATATCCTAAAATAATAATTTTAAACAGTATTATTGTTGTTGTTGTTTTTTTTCTTTATTATTGGTAATTATTCACATCTGTGCCAAATAATGATTGAAATAAATATTTATGTTGTTGCAATGCGCCCCCCCCCCCTTCTTTTTTCTTTTCTTTCTTTATTACTGTTAATTATTCACTTCTATGTCATTTTAAACCCATATCTTTCCATGGAATACAAAAAGTCAGATATTTAAAGAATTGCTATAATTGCTATAGGAATAACTTCCTTCCCAAATAACAATCCTTTGTGTTTTTGTTTTTTTTTTTGGTGCCAGGCTTATAGGTTTGAACCGACATGAGTAACCAAATTAAATTTTGGGGTGAACTGTTTCTTTAAATTATTAAAAGCAAACTGCTGTTGGGATTATAAATGTGTGCTCTTTTGATTCTGGAATGCTGTGCAAGACTTTGTTAAAATTGTGATGGAAGCTAAACTCTATACTTCACTTGCCTGACATTGAGCATTATATAAAGTATGTATGATTACCATACATTTGCAAGTCTGCTGTATAGTCATCATTTGAATAAGGTCATCAACTTTGATGACATAATCATTCAGTTATTTTCTTCATTAGAATTAGTTCATGGTTTGAGTTCAGAGCTGCAGGTTATGTAGATATTATTTCCTCACACAGTGCACAGTACTGACACCAGTGATGGTGCAACTGCATTATTTAGACCTGTTGATTAAAGTCATTCGTTCTCAAACTTTAGGAGTTTATACTGACCCTAACTTTAATACTCATTTAACAAAGTCTCCGGGGAAATAACATCTAGGCCTAAAGTTTGTTGAGATTTATGCAATGGAATATGACATATTGATTTAACTGCTAACAAAACAATGCATTTTTAAGTTCACACTTTCATTATTCATTCAGTTTTACTAGAAATTAGATTGCTTTGGAATCACTTCACTATTTCAGTCCTCGTTTTCCCTTGATATTCATGAGTCCCTGCTTATGAATAGTCCTGCTCTTATTGATTTAAGGTGCTTTTTTCACAGCAAATTTGCATGGCTAACACTCCGGGGGCAGATGAAAACTATCGGAGAGTGTCAGATTTTCAAAGCAAACATGGAGAATATAGGTATTGATCCACTCTTCGGCAGGCTTTTATCTTGGAGTAGCTTAATACCACGACAGGAATAAAAGACTTCGAGGATGAGAAAAAGACCAGAAAGAGCCATTAGACAGCAGTTTGTGAGCCGCATCAGATTTATCCGTGCTCTCAGGAGAAGGATCCATGGCAGCGTAAAGCATGACAGATAACTCTGATCTATGCTTATTTGATGGCAGTCATTCCAAAAGACATTGCGACCCAAGACCGCTACCCATCATATTTGAATTGTTCATTAATTGCATTCAATTCTCAGTGTATGCAATTGATCAAATGCATCATTGGCTGAGCTCTTGCATTTGTTTGCAAACGTTCCCACCGAGTGGATGATTTAAGGAATATTGGCCTGACACCTCAGATATCACCTCTGTAAAGCTGATTAGTTTGAACTGAAAAGCTAATACTCCATTTAGCAGCTGTGAATTGCCTTGACAACCTTCTTAGCATGCAGCGGTAGTGTCAAGCTCTGACAGTTTGTTTAACACCATCACTCCTGGAATCCTCTTCATTTTTGAAGCAGGCTCTTTCATCCTACAGATATCCTCAGTCCAAGGTCATAGATTGTACAAGACGATGCTTGAGCTGTGGTTAGTGCAGTGAATATTATTTTTTTTCTTCTTCCTGGAAATCAGATGTTGCAAACATCACACATATAAAACCATGTAGTGAAAAACAGCAACATGCTTGAAACCTAATTTCATGTTCTGCTTTCCAACCCTAACATATGTCACATCTGGAGTCTGTAATAAAACACTGTATCTGCAAAACATGTAGGGAGACTTCCTGCTGTATGTCATTGTCATTTGTATTAGTTGTAACATTGTGTCAGGGGGTGTTATGTGCGGTTAATGAATCTATTTACAACGGGCCGTCTGTTTGTATAGCAGGAATGTGTTGCTTTGAGATCTGGGGTTTCTGATGCCTAATATTGTGCATCATCTGTTTGATTTCCTGCGTGGATAAGATTGATGAATGCAGGAGCTTGGCTGGCAGTCCAATTCCCTCACTGCTCCATTCATCTACGAAGGATCTGTTTTTGAAGCTGCCATTCAAAGGTTGGCCGGCTTTGTTTTGTTTAAAGAGGAGCGGACGGATTAGAAAGATGCGGGACAGGTGGCAGCCATCAGTAATTGCTCTATATCATCCAGAATTTGCTTGACTTTGTTTGTAACTTGTTCATTCTTAAGTTGATGTCCTCAAAACCATTCTATGTGGTTGCAAATGTCAATACAATTTTCTTTTTTAATATATCATTTATTCACTAATTAAGAATGGAAGAGACCATCTAGATGACTGAATCCCAAATTCTCTCTGAATTATTTTCAAAGATTGTTAAAATATAACGTTTTGGTGTAACTTTACCCTGTCAGTGTGTGATATGGTCCTTATGGTCCCATTATGGAGTTTAGAAAGCATAAGTTAATTCAAGGTTATTTTTTATGGACAATAATTGCCATTATGATATATTTAGCTTTGTTTTACTGAGGACAAAGTTTAGATTAGATCTTAATAGGGCAATGACTTGTCAGTTCTTCAGGTTGAAAAAAACAAAACAAAAACGTGTTGGTCACACCGAAGGCTACGGGAGCCCGCCCCAGAGACAGACAGTGATTAATTCAAACATGTCCGAATTTGTCTGAGAATTGGTAGAACCATTAACCCAGCAGGAAGCTTCTGGGGCTGTTACCGCTCACCCGCTGAGAGACATGGCCTTGCACACCGACTCCCTCTGATTCCCCTGCTACTGTGTTTGTGGAGTTTACTGATAAACTGCTTGTGGAACCCCATCTTTAGCCTTTTTTTCTTTGAAATGTCTAGATAATCAATAACAGTTCTGTCTAGATGTGACCCTGTATAGGACAAGGCATTTGGAGAAAGGATGAATGTAGTTTTGTCTAGATAGAACCCAGGTGTAAGTACATTGTCAGAGTGCTCAGAAATTCTACCTTTAGGGATACAACAGATTGTCACTAGAGCAGTGCCCTTAAAGGCACAACTTTGTACATGATCTGCCTCTAAAAGGTGCATATTAATACCTTGGAGTAGTAACATGTACCCTTAAGATATTTCTAAAAAGCTTTTTGGGGTAAATAAGGAACACAGATAAAGTTGTTGTACCCCTCAAGCAGTGGTGTCCAATCCTGCTCCTGGAGCACCACTGTCCTGCAAAGTATAGCTCCAACCCTAATTGAACACACCTAAATCAGATAATCAAGGTCTTACTAGGCATACTAGACTTTTCTAGGCAGGTGTGTTAAGGCAAGTTGGAGATAATCTCTGCAGGACAGTCTCACTTTTTTTTCTCACAGGATTGACTGATCCATGTCATCCCTTTTAGTCAGGCAAGAATAGGGTGCCCTTCGGTTAAGGCTTGTACAACTAGAGGAGTCTTCGATCATTAATGCAACCTAGGGTTCAAAACATCCAATAGAGGGCATAAACTCATGCCAAACTGGCATATCTAAATTTGTGGAAGTGCCATTTTAAGTGCTGCCATGTCAGCTCTTCATTAAAGTTTTATCCTTCTGGGAGACTGACAGACCACAGATCTGATATTGCCTTGACATTGAGCCCAGATCCCTTTTGGGATAACTGGAATCCCAGAGAACCAGGGACCATGTGTCCGACTGACCACATAGGTCAAGGCTTTGAAGGTCTGCTTTATGTCCAGGATGGTTGCTTCCATTTGTGGCTCTTTAGATTGGTGCCATGACCCAGATTAGATCCAGCGAGACTGCTTCGCCTATAGCCATTCCTTTCAAGCACATTATTAGCACAGCATAGTAATGGGCATAGCAGAGACACCACCAGCACACATGCCAACTGCAGCGGAAAGCTCTATCTGCAGGCAAGCTGGCAGTCCCTGCGCACTGACAGGGAAGGAGACTGTCCCGCTCTGTTACCATTGTGTTCCAGCTACTTTGTTTTTAAAGGAGGTCAAGTTGCCCGAGGAAGAGACCCACAAGGTAGCACTGGAAAGATGCATGTTAGGATAAACTCACTGTACAAGGTGAATAGTGGGGAATATTGTTGTCACGGCAAAGGCTGATTTTTTTTTTTTTTTTGTAGGTAAGTTCTGCTGTTAGTTGCAATACTTGCTCCATTGGAAAGAAAACTAAGAGACAAACGTAAAACTTTTATAACTAAGGGGTGTTATTGTATGTACAATGCATTGTCTTTCTCAGGAGTCTTTGATTTGTTCTTTACACTTGGTCAGGCAGCCAGAACATCCACTCATAATTAAAGACCAGCTTCCTGTTTAATGTGACTGGCCTCTTGCGCCACTCCCAGCTGCTGTTGGAAACGTTAGCTTGCCAGCTGTGAGTCTGTCTGTGGGTCCCCAAGGGGTCCCAGATCACAGTGCGCATCTAAACAACTGTTGTAGCCCTTTGCGCACCTGTGTACCCACTATCAATCACAGTCTCTTTGAAGTAAGACGCACATTGGCGAGTTCCACCCGACTGTTTAGATTTGATCTACTGCAGTATTTGGGGATGGTTGTCATGGAGATCTTTCCCGCATTCTCTATGCTCTCTTTCAAGGGACTCTCAAGGGAGGAATTATTTCAGCATGCGACTAACCTAGAGTAATTAATTAATAGATGGCGTTAATTAAACTGAATTGTAGTCATTTAAACATAGTATTTACTGTTCTGTGGTGGGTGATAAAGGATTGATCACCTCCATGAGCAAGGCCAGAGTGAACATTAGCTAAGAAGAATAGCACAAATTAAGTTGGGGTCTAGGAGCACTGTAGCTGTATCAGATCTACTGATTACCTGCATATTTCCAATGCTTTTCAAAGTTTTTGCAGACATTCGGAGAAACTTTTAAAGTGCATGGTCAACATAAAACCTGAACCGACGGATCACTATAATCTCAAGACAACAGCATCAACCTGTCTGCGAATTGAAAGGACTTAGTGGTTGCCTATAGAAAGTAGAGTATAGTCCATCAGCCCAGAGTGCACTTCAGTCTGCAGTCATGCTTATTGAATAGTACTTTATTCTTTCTTTCTTTCTTTCTTTCTTTCTTTCTTTCTTTCTTTCTTTCTTTCTTTCTTTCTTTCTTTCTTTCTTTCTTTCTTTCTTTCTTTCTTTCTTTCTTTCTTTCTTTCTTTCTTTCTTTCTTTCTCTCTCTCTCTCTCTCTCTCTCTCTCTCTCTCTCTCTCTCTCTCTCTCTCTCTCTCTCTCTCTCTCTCTCTCTCTCTCTCTCTCTCTCTCTCTCTCTCTCTCTCTCTCTCTCTCTCTCTCTCTCTCTCTCTTCCTTCCTTCCTTCCTTCCTTCCTTCCTGGTCTTTACTAACTTCTATTGGCTCTTTGTCCTTTTACCCTTTCCTTGATCCTTTGTTCTTCGCATTATACCTATATATCTCAATTAACCTGTTAGCCCTTACTGCTGTGTGAATGGGCATGTTTGCACTTTTATTTTATTTTGTTTTATAAAAAAGGGGGAAAAAATCAATCAACTAATCACAAACTATGCATCATTTGAAAACTAAGACACTCAAGATTCATGTTCTGAACTTGTGCTTGCAATAAATATCTATACCAGAGAGGAAAGGGTTAAATGAAATGCTGAAGGACTCATCTTTCATCTATCATGCAGATCAGTTCGGAAAAAAATCAAGAAACACTAGCATACATTTCAGTATCAGGCTCTTCAAAATCCCATGTTTGAATCCAAAACAACAGAAAAATAGGAAACAAATAAATAATAATAAAACAAAACAAAAATCCTCCTTTTATCGCATGAGCGGTTTGAGTAATCAATCGTGTCTATTTTCAGTGTCATATCGATTACAATCCTTATTCCATCATTCTCACCTGTACTATGGACTCTTGCGTTCAAGTTGAGCCCTTCCTTGTCTATCTCCTTCAATCACAGGCATTCTGGTGACTCAATATATCCAGGAAGCGCATTGCAGGCTCGCGGGGTGTCAATCATAGCACCCATGATTTTCATTGGATAAAGCCAGTCAATGTCTAGCCAATGCCATCCAGCAAAGTTTTGATGGATGGATGTAGTAACCAATCAAAAGGCATCATCTTAATCAGTATGTATACAGCATTGGTGAAAACGTGCTGACGTTTTCATTGACTCCCGCTCGCATCTGTCAGTTTATGCACACACCTTAACGCAGCTCTCTGACTCTATGACAGACAGTTCTTATAAACTAAATGAGTTTTTTACACTTTGTAAATTCTGTAAATAGTTGCTTTAGTTTTCCAGTAACTGTATATCCATTGTAATTAGCAGTTTATTGCAGATTTTGCAGATACTTTTTGCCATTACAAATATTTAGAAATAAGTGGCCTTTTCAAAAGGATGCCTATACTTTTCTTGACAAAAAAGCTTACAGAAGCTACATTTTTTGAGAGCATCATCCTCAAATTTGAATCAAAACAAACATGATCAGATATTCAGTTTTATATTTAGGTTATTTTCCGGCCTTAAACATTAAAGTCTCAGTGAGTCACTTACATGTATATTTACCTGTTTTTTAGATCTGAACCGTGTTTACTAGTAATGACTCTTGGGTAACAACATTTCAAGTGTCTAGTTTTAAAAAAGACCAGATTTATGAATTAGACAATAGGGTTTAAGAACTGCAAACATATTTATTTGTGTATGTCGTTTTCAGAAAAATCTCAAAAATAGGGGTGCATGTTAAGAGGTTAAACAATATTATTTGGCCACATATACAGTATGACCCAGGGTGACCAAGAGTCGCATGAGCAGCGTTTTGTCTTTGATTACTGGTTTCTGTGTTCCTCTGGTAGGAGAATTGGATGCCATATATATATATATATATATATATATATATATATATATATATATATATATATATATATATATATATATATATATATATATATATATATATATATATATATATATATATATATATATATATATATATATATATATATATATATATTTTTTTTTTTTTTTATTTATTAAATAAATGATAGTCAGACCAGATATTGTTAAGATTTATTTGTATTAGGTATTCACCTGTGAGTGATCAGATGATTATCTCAAGGGCTGAATGATTTATATGCTCAAATTGATTCCTTGTGCTACGATATTATTAAAAGTCAGCTGTCAGGACAGATGGTGCATGTCAATCAAAGCAGTCTCATTAATATTCATAAAAACAGCTGTATGTCATAGTGAGACTCAAGTAAGAGACATTACTATAAACTTCACATCTCTACGGATTGCTTTTAACAAAGTTAAAGCCCATGCACTGCACTGGAGAGCACAATCTTATATCAAGATTAGGCAAATTATACAACATTGACAAATCTCTTCCCTTTGTAGTAGTGCTGCAGCCTTGCATGAATTCGGCCGCCCAGTGCGTGCTTATGGTAGGAAGGCGAGGCCCTTCCTCAAGTAGCACTTTCTTTTACAGGGACAGTCACAGTTCATTTTGAGGCATCACATATTCTCCTTTGGTTCTTTCTCTTTGGTTTCACAGCGATGATTTAAGCAACAGTCAATTTCATTTAAATTCCAAACAGGAATTTAATTTTTTTTATTAACATGGCCATTTTTATTACAGTGTCAAAATTGTTTTTTGATTTTTTTTTTTTAAGTGTTCATATAAGAATATCTCCTCCATAAATTTGAATAAAGCATTTTTTTAAATTATTTTTTGCCTATTAATCCCAAGTGTTTGAAAAATGTATATACAAAAGATAGCAAATAATTATTCACGTATATCTAATTTCCCTCCTTTTCTGCATAGGTTATAACATACCTTATACATAAGCGATATATAAGTGGTATGACTTTGCCCCAGTTGAGTGAAGCAGATAGATATGCTGCGTTTAAAGATGTGAGCAAATACAATAATAAAGGGCTTTTTTTACACAAGGGTCTTCTTATTAAAAGTGAGGGATTTTGAAGGTGAGACGAAACTTCTGCTGTCTTTCAGGGGAGAGCAGAGGAGCGAGAGTGAGTTTGACAGTTGAAGCTCATGGCACTGTTCAGAGAGACAGATTTTTCATGTTGAGGTCAAAGCAGATGATTTCAGTATGCAGAGTAGCATCGGTGAGACCACAGGATGTAGACACTGACAGAATAAACCCAATCATAGACCTCCATGATTGGATAATTCATTTAGGATGAGGTTGTGGTGTACTTAAGCAGCATGGGTGAAGCATCTTAATTAGTATGAATATATCCTCAACATGTTACATGCTTATTATAAGGATAAAATGGATAATTCAGGGAATGAATGTTCAGGATGTTTGGTCAGTACATTAATCCAATCTGGCTAAAATATACAATGTAGTCTAATCGCTACATGAGATGTTCTTCACTTCACTGCAATGTGTATCCATGTGCAGCACCCAATCTGCAAAAAAAAAAAAAAAATTAGGAACTGCATTGTTGTACTGTTCTAATACTCAATTGAAATTTGGATGGGTAGTACTTGTGTTATTTTCTCCCTTGGAACAATTGTAAGCTACTTTGGATAAAAATAAATAAAATGGATTAAACTGCATAATTAATTAATTCAATTTAGAATCAATTTGCTTTAAAAGAAAGTGTTGTTAATATTAATATGCAAATCCGTGTTGTCACTTTATTCTTCCTCTGCTTTGGTTCTGCAAGTTTAAAACACTGATGTCAATGTCAAAAAACAAAAATTATTTAATTAACTACATTTAATATTTTGTATTATTTGATTATAACTAATAGTTGGTTATAATTATTATACACCAGTCAGGCATAACATAATGACCACTGACAGGTGAAGTGAATAACATTTATTATCTCTTCATCACGGCACCTGTTAGTGAGTGGGATGTATAAGACAGCAAGTAAAAATGTTTTGATGTGTTAGAAGCAGGAAAATGGGCAAGCATAAGGATTTGAGCGCGTTCGAAGTGCCAGATTGTAATGGCTAATTGAATGGGTCAGAGCATCTCCAAAACTGCAGCTCTCATGGGATGTTCTCGATCTGCAGTGGTCAGTATCTATCAAAAGTGCTCCAAGGAAGGAACAGTGGTGAACCGGCGACAGGGTCATGGGTGGAAGCAGAGTAACAATATGGGCAATGTTCTGCTGGGAAACCTTGAGGCATGTAACTTTGACATGTGCCACCTCAGACCATGTACTCCTTTCATGGAAACGGTATTCCCTGGTGGTTGTGGCCTCTTTCAGTGGGATAATGCAACAAAGCAAACATGGTTCATGAATGGTTTCAGGAGCACATTATTGAGGTGTTGACTTGGCCTCCAAATTTTCCAGATCTCAATCCAATCGAGCATCTGTGGGATGTGCTGAGCAAACAAGTCCGACCTATGGAGGCCCCACTCCAACTTACTACTTACAGGACTTAAAGGAACTACTGCTAACATCTTGGTTCCAGAGAACACAGCTCACCTTCAGGGGTCTAGTGGGGTTATGGCTGTTTTAGGACCAACACAATATTACAATATATTGGGCGCGGCAGTGGCTCAGTGGTTCATGTAGGTTGTCTACAAACCAGAAGGTTGGTGGTTCAATCCCCGGTTCCACCTGACCAAGTGTCGAAGTGTCCATGAGCAAGACACCTAACCCCAGCTGCTCCTGACGAGCTGGATGGTACCTTACATGGCTGACATCGCCGTCGGTGGGTGAATGTAAGGCAAAATGTAAAGCGCTTTGGATAGCCATAGGGTCTGTTAAAAGCGCTATATAAACGCAGTCCATTTATTAGGAAGGTGGTCATAATGTTATGCCTGGTCGTTGTACATATTTATTATTTTTACAAAGTAACAAAATACTTAATTAAATTATATTTCTGAGTTTTGTGCAATTCAAATCACAGATTTCCCTTCCCTTCGTCTCATGTCTCCATCTTGTTCCTCATCTTTCACACTTTCGTTCAATGTGCCACAGTTCATGAATACCACAGTGTTAAACCTCAAGTCACGGCAGCAAAGATGAAGATCGCATTAATGTCACCAAGACAACAGGGCAGAGAATGTCTTGATCTTCAAAAGAAAAAGACCACAAACCATTTTTCTCCCCACACACATTAGTATGCTGGACCTTGCCTGTTATAAAAAAGACATAAGTATACTTTCTTTGAGATCTCTGAATGTCCATGTCTTTCTAAAGTTTATTCCCCCATAATTGAAAATAACCTTAAAGGTGTCTTTTCAAATCTCTGCTAGTTATATCCTGTTCATGTGCAAAGATGGGTATGATATGTGTGTGTTGTGCGTTTCATTTTGCCTGGCAACTGGGGTATGTGACTTTGCAGTTTGAATCACGGTGTGATGGGCCGATGGTGTTTAAGGAAATGAGCTTGTGGTTGCTGCTGAGTCCTCATAAATCAAACAGCGAGTGAATAATTGGGCTGTGGATTGAAACCTGAGTAGCCATCGCCACAGGTATGCTGCGACATTGGGCTGGCAACTGCCATATATCACACACACACACACACACACACACACACACACACACACACACACACACACACACACACACAAGCACACACACACACACACACACACACACACACACACACACACACAGAGAGAGAGAGAGAGAGAGAGAGAGAGGAGCACTAAAAATGACACACATTTGTGTGTGATCACGCAGTTGTAACCTGTAAAAAAAATCACATCACAATGCTTTATAGATTTATGCACAGTCTGAATTTGTAATTTCATTGTGGCAGGTACAGCTTACAAATCACCTCAAATCAGTCATTGACAAACACTGTTAAAGGGATAGCTCACCCAAAAATGAAAATCTGATGTTTATCTGCTGACCCCCAGTGCATCCAACATGTAGGTGTGTTTGTTTCTTCAGTAGAACACAAATGAAGATTTTCAACTCAAGCCAATGCTGTGTGCCAGTCATATAATGCATCTAAATGGGTAACATTTCTATGGGAGCAATAAAAACAAAACATGCTTAGACAACGTGCACAAAGAGCCCCGTGGCTCATGACAACACATTGATATATTAAGACACAAAACGATCAGTTCGTGTGAGAAATCAAGTCGTATTTATATATATATTTTTAACCTCAAATACAACGGTATATTCAAAAGCCTGGAACGTGATTCACTTCCGGTAAGGAAGGTCAATATACACGCTCTGGCGTCGTGTACGTGTAAAGACATCACTTCCGTTATACACGATCTGGCGTAGTTTACGTGTTACCAGAGCATGGATATTGTTCTTTTCGTCGCCTTCAAGCTCACTGTCATTACTAAGCAACCGGGTGAACAGCTGCTGCTTGGATGACGCAAACGAACCCTGGTTCGGACGCAAATAATATAATATGAATACAGTCCAGCAGGGGCAGGGGGACGGGGAGCAAATCGAACTCGGGTTCAGTCCAGGCAATCGAACCAAGTGTGAAAGCACCCTAATTTATTGAGCCAGAAGTCCTGTTTAATGTGATCGTTTCATCCTTACATCTACTATAGCCTAATATAAGTTATGTGATAAATGCATAGATTTGCATGGAATGAACGTCTAGTGGTACAGTTTTTTTTTTTTTTTTCCTCATTAAAACTAAATGTGTTGATCAGTGCAAGGACACGTTTTACCAGAATGAATAGAGAGTCTCCGCAATGGCGTTAAGTGATAGATTGAAGCGCTCTTCTGTGTGAAGATGTACACAAACGCAGAGAGAGAGAACTGATAACAGCCGCAGCAAGCATTCGCAAAAACAACACTTGTCCTCTAATTTAACACAAACGAACAACTTGCTAATCAAATGGAGATGTTTCTTTCTATTAGGTACACCCGTGCTGAGAGATGTTTCAAAAAGTGGTGGGGATAATATAGACCCTGGTAAAGAGTTTTTAAGGGACATACCTAATTGTATTACTTGGTTACTTTCTAGAGAAAGAAAACAAACTGAATGTACGCTAAAGATTAAAATATAGAAGAGCGTACTGTCCCGGTATTCGAGCATTTTTTGGGTATGGTATCATCATACGTACCCAAAAAAAACAAAAACATAATTCAAATGAACTCATTTTGTCCAGTGAACTCTTTTTGTCCAGTATCTGCCAGATTTTGGCAAACTCTACATAGAAATTGGAACACAGCTAAATAGAGCCTCAGTTCTTCTAAAAAGCATGCTGAGCAGAAGTGGGCGCGACCTTCTCTTCTTCATCTCTCTGTTGGCAGTTGCCAGGGATAAGTGTTTTTGCTTGATGAGCCATTTAGAAAAAAAAAGGAGAGGAAAAAATGTGATAAGGCACTGATGGGGTTCTCTGCAATCTTCTGTCAGTGTCACCGGAGGGGGAGAAATGAGCAGAGGTCATTTCTTCTGATCTAATAAGCTGACTGACTGCTTTTTGAAAGCGAGGTGGGTTCGAGATGGTTGAGGGAGCTGGAAATTCATATTAAACAACATGCCTTTAAACTTATTTTTTTATATACTTCTTGCACTTTGTTTCTCTGACCTTGAGTGTTTTTATTCTCTGTCTTTTAAAGTAGGACTTATTTCTTCTCTCCATGCTCTCATCTTATGGACCCTTTGAAGTCCTGTTGGAGAAGACTTGAGCACACCTGTCTCTCCTCTGTCCTTACCTTCTGAAATCCTCACATGAATAATTAATCCTGCATTTCGCACATGCTTGGCTGCTCAAGGGAACGCTTCTTTGTCATCCTCTGCCTTTTTTTCTGGCCTCTGACTCTAGAAGATCTTGGGTTTCAGATTGGCTTCACCTTTGAGTTATTCATACACTGTACATCGCAGGGCTTGATCCACATCATATTTGCAATTTTTGATTTTTTTCCCTCTCCCCTTTGTTCTGCCTGTGCTCCTCTCTGCTGGTTTGGTGAAAAGTTTGGGCACAACAGTTGAGGGCACAAACTTTTTCTTCAGAATGTTCTTCCTCAACTACATTCAGTAGGCGTATGTCATCTCGATGCAGATGGGAGTATATGCACAAAGGTGGTGCTTGTCAATTCATCTTTCAGTGATCTTGTGCCTCTATTTGTACACCTTAGGAATTTAAACATTTGGTTTTCTGTGCGTCAAACATTATGTAGATTTATTATAAAAAAAGCAGCTGTCTAGCTTGCAAACATAAATAAGATGTTGTTAAAATTATGTTTTGTCTTGGAATAATGTCTAAAATGGGTTGATTAAAAGCTAATCAGTTACGTAAGTTACAATTAGCAATGACGTTAATTATAGCTGTATCAAGACAGGACTTTGAAGCATTGACGTTTTCCTCATCCTCTGCTCCTATTAGTAGTCGAGTACCTCAGGGTTCCTGCTTCTTTTTAACTTATATTTTCTTCTACTTGGGAATGTTATTAGGAAGCATAATGTTTATTTTCATTTTTATGCTGATGATACCAGATATAGTGGCGGTGGAAAGTGGTCTTAAGAATGTCATAAAAAAGTTGCTGTCAAATAACTTTCTCCAAATTAATAAAGACATAACTAAAAAAAAAAAAAAAAAAAAAAAAATATATATATATATATATATATATATATATATAATATGCAACCCGATCACACATAAATGCGTATAAATAGTACGAGTGTGCAATGTCGTGGAATGTATACGCCAAAACTCATTTTGGCGTGCATATGATACGCTGTTTTTTGCGTGCATATGATACGCACTTTATGGCTATATATGACACACTCTTGGGTAGGTTTAGGGTGGTGGGGTGGGAGGTTTGTATATATAATACGCCATAAAATGCGTATCATATGCACGCGAAAAACAGCGTGCCATAGACATATACATTCCACGACATTGCACACTCGTACTATTTATACGCATTTTTGTGAGAATACCCTGATAATATCTTTGGTTCCCTGAAATTGAAAGGCATTCGTATCTATAAGCAAGGTAATCATTTCCCTATAATTATGTCTCAGATCTGTTTTTTTTTTTAATCAATTACAAATCATTTCAAAGCATAACATAGTTTACTCTTGTCTTGCTTTGGATAAGATTATTCATGCTTTTATTACTATATACGTCTGGGCTATTAGTAAGTCATTCGTATGTTCCATAGAATACAAATTATTTTAAGACAAATATACTTTAAAAACAGAAAAATAAAGAAAAAAATGGCAATAAATGACAATAAAAAGGGGAAGACAACACAATCCCCTCTATTCCGCAAATATTCTAGATAAGCTCTAAAGTATTTTTAAACACCCAGGGAAAACTGTTAAAATCCTGGATATTATAGGATTTTTAATAGAATTTTCAAAGACTGCATGTCAG
Organism: Pseudorasbora parva; assembly: GCF_024679245.1. Classification (NCBI taxonomy): domain Eukaryota; kingdom Metazoa; phylum Chordata; class Actinopteri; order Cypriniformes; family Gobionidae; genus Pseudorasbora; species Pseudorasbora parva. Next base: position 7,382,078 of record NC_090190.1, read on the forward strand.
ACATTTCCGATTATGGCTGGGTCTTATTTGCAGCTTCAAAAATGGAGGGCATGGAGACCACGATTAGGTTCAGTGGCTGAAGTAATCATATTCTAAATATAATGGAGATGAAGATGAATGTGCTCCTTGTTTTCAAGTTCATCACAGAGAAAGAGAGCAGGAGGTACAATGACAATGCTGAATGACATTTCAGCGTGTGAATGTCAAAACGGATGAAATGACTAGGGATGAGGATTATAAGGAGTGAAATTATTCTGATTCCAATTCCCCTAAACGATTCTTCCTTCTCCTTAATGGTTTCGTTAATCACTCTTTTAATACATTTGAGGAAACGCCCCATATAATGAATTGCAGCACTATTTTTAATTGTGATTTTGTATTTTTCCAGCTAATGCAGTGCAAAAAAAAAAAAAAAAGTTTTATTCCAAGTTTATTCCACAATGACAGCAGTTTATATAAGACTGGAAGGAGCACTGTGCTCCATTTCTGCCACATGGTGGTGAAACTCCAGGAGAACACCAGATGACAGGAAGCATGCGTGAATGAATGCAGTAAACAGCACCAACACCAACACACTGTAGACCCTGAGGTGGCAGCATCAGCTGGAACCTGGCACATGCCACTTTACAGGCATGGGGAACCAAATGGTGTATCCTCTACCCCAGTAACATCTCAACGTTCTCAACGTGACATTTTCTCATTTTATTTCAAATAACACATCCCCTTTTTGTATCAGTGTAACTCTTTGTGGAAAAGCTTTTTAATAGTTGTTTCATCCATAAGGTGTCTAAAGAAGAGAGCTTTTGTTGTTGTAATTAACGACGTATAATGTTTATTTCACTCACACTGATAGGGGAATGGCTTTACATGTACGCCTTTTATATATAATTCATTAATATGCATTTTTGTACTAATGCTTAATCCACTGTAATATGAGATTGAAGGATATTTTTGTCGGTTTTGTCTTTGTCGGTTTTGATGAAGAGGTTATTTTATTTGGTGTGTTGGTGCGCAAGTTAAAAAGTAAAACCGTCCCCAATTAAGCTTTATTTGTTATTACTTTTCATGTAGCACAGTGGTTCCCAACCACGTTCCTGCAGGCCCACCAACAGTGCATTTTTTGTCTCCTTTGTCTGACACACCCACATCAGGTTTTGGAGTCACTACTAATGAGTGGATGACCTGAATCAGGTGTGTGTGACTGAGGAGACTCAATCAAAATGTGCACTGTTGGTGGGCCTCCAGGAACATGGTTGGGAACCACTGATATAGCATGTTACTCAGCTGTAAGTGAATGTAAAAGTATGTGAGTTCCAAAGGTCGGAGTGCAGGATAAATGGAGCTATTGTCTTACAAAAGACAGAAATGATCTTTCTGCATGATCTTAGGTTAATCGTTTGGAATGCGAGAAACGCATTATATATCCCATAGCGTCTTAAAGCCACAGAACGACTGACCGTTCGAAAGGGAACGTACTCTGTTACTTACGTAACCTCGGTTCCCTGAGATAAGGGAACGAGTGCTGTGTAGACGGCCGTGCTATGGCGCTAAACAACAGGTGATCGCCGCTTCAGTCGATATAACCTGACTTTTTAGGGAATTACAGCGTATTTTAAGGATGCCTTTTGGCGGGCTTTTTGCCCAGTTTTGCGGGCTTTTTGCCCAGTTTTGCGGGCTTTGTGCCCAGTTTTGCGGGCTTTGTGCCTATATTGGTTCGCTCAGTTACGCTGCTCTGCCATTGGTTCGTGCAGTTCCCACTGGCCAGCCAATAGCATGCGAGATGTCTCAGCACTGTTTTGACTGGGCAGTAGCGATTTCACAAAAAATGCTTCAGTATTCAATAAATAGATTATTTCCATAGCGTATTAAAGACGCATTTGTTACTGTTCAAATCACTGTCTATCAAGAGCTGCGGAAGCCTATAGAGCTGAAATTCAGATACAGTAATGACCGTTGCGTTTCTGTCATGTACTGCAAGCAGCAGACCAATCACAACAGACTTGGCCATCTGACCAATCAGAGCAGAGAACACTCTCAGAAAGGTGAGGTTTAGAGAAACCGAATCCTTTATTAATTTGTTTCAGAGGATGTGAGAAAAGGGGCGATGTTGCAATGTATGCAAATGTAAAAGTTTTTTGACCCTGGACGCAAGTAAAACTTTTGTAGGAAACCTCTAAAATAGCATAATGCGCACTCTAATACTGATCCAACCCAGCCTTATGTAGCATGTCCATGTTTGCCCACTGTCCTTAACCTGAGGTGAGACTTGTAACTCTTCAATTATAAGGAAGCGTTCAGCGCTCGTCTGTCGGGAGGGCCCGCGAGTTTGAAGCTTTGCCATTTCAATCAGCGAGCCTGTTGTTGTTTTTGTTCAGCAGACGGGACATATCTGTCCGTTTGCCACATGTGTTTCATCACGCTCCTAATTGGATCTGATTCTGTCTTCACCGGCTTCCCTGCAATTAATTCACGCAGCTCTCTCCAGGCCTTTTTCATAAAAGAGGAGAGAAAGGTGGGGATTAGAGAATGAGCGTGCATATTCATGAGGGCTCACCCAAGATGTGTTGGATTGGATATGATATGAATATGAAGTAGGCTTCAACCGTTGAATGCTTTATAGACGATCACAAGGGCTTTTTATAAAGTTGTTTGGGGTTGTCTGGCTCATTTAAGGTCTATAATAATATTCAAGCAAAACCATGCACACCTGATTTCCAAATTTTTGGGGGGACTTTTCATATACATAATGATTTTCATACTGTACAAACTGTATATTCTGTACTTTAACCCTGAACCCATCACATAAAACTTTCTGCTATTTTACATTTGTAAAAGACATAACCTAGTCTGATTTAATAAGGTTTTAATGTCATCTTTGTGGTGGACCATAATTTACACACACACGCACACACACACACACACACGTCTGGTTCACTATATTTGTGAGGACTCTCGACATAATTGTTTTTATACCGTACAAACTACATTCTATCCCCCTACACTGCCCCTGCCCCTAAACCTACCCATCACAGGAAACATTTTGCATTTTTACTTTCTCAAAAAAAAACTCATCCTGTATGATTTATAAGCCTTTTGAAAAGTGGGGACCGATGGCTGGTTCCCCCAATGTAAGTGATCTCAGGTTTTACTATCCTTATAGGTCCCCACAATGTAATATAAACAAGGACACACACACACACACACACACACACACACACACACACACACACACACACACACACACACACACACACACACACACACACACACGTCATGTTTCCATGTTTTATGGAGACTTTCCATAGGCGTAATGGATTTCATACTGTACAAACTGTACATCCTATCCCCTTACACTGCCCCTGCCCCTAAACCTACCCATCACAGGAAACATTCTGCATTTTTACTTTCTCAAAAAAACTGATTCTGTGTGACTTATAAGATGTTTTCCTCATGGGGACTAAAAATGTCCCTAAAAGGACAAGAATTTCGGATATTGCCATCTTTGTGGGGACATTTTGTCCCCATAACGTAGGGATTACCAGGTCACACACACATACACACACACACACACACACACACACACACACACACACACACACACACACACACACACACACACACACACAAACACACACAAACTTCATGTTGGCTCATGATTAATACAAATTCTTATAAAATCGTATAAGATTACATGCTTGCAGTCTGATTGATTTAACTTTCCATTTATGCAGCTCATTGTCCATTGCCTTTCAGTTCAGATAGTGTTTTTTGTGGCATCCTACTAAGCTCTCAGTGGTGTGTTTTTATGTGTCATGAAACAGTCAGTGGACTCTGCAGTTAAACACCCTGCTGCAGAGGCAGAGCGGAGAGGAGATGGACTAATGCAACGCTAGCACCATCGATTATGACACGGAAGAGCTCTCTGGGGTAGCAGTGGTCAGGCTATTTGTTTGACAGGAGAAGACTGCAGGGAAGTCAATTACAGCGAGTGTTCGCCTGCTCAGAGAGTCCGGGCCGCTGCTAGAGCTGATCTGTGAGGGAGTGAGGGAACGTCCACCTCACTCTGACCTCTTGACCTCCCACAGGCCCAGCAGTGTGCCACTGACTGTCAGAGTCAGCGAGGGGGCCAGCTCCATACATTCAAGGTCAAACCCCAGGTCAACACGAAGGCGGATCTGTCTTTTAAAGAAACGTATGCCCCGTCAGCTCATTGATGGAATATATTTGTCATGATACAAAAGTTTTTAATTGCATTTTCAGCTTGTTAAGGTTTCTTTAGCTCACAAATGTAGCCTTGACTCTTTTCCAGTTTGCTGCTGCCAAAAATCACTGCGGTGTCAAGTGTAGTTGGTGAATTAAGCTTTTAGAAAATAAATATCACCCTAAATCCTTAATAACATGTTTCTTGAGAGCATAACCAATGATTTTTGCACAATCATGATCATTTTGGCAGTGGTTTGATTGAAGGTTATCGAGAGGAAAGTGCAAAGGAAGGAATGGGTCATCAGAAAGAACATTAGCAGGTCTTTTGTGGAATTTAAATAAAGCATGTGTTGATGTGCAGGTAAACTATTTTTAGTGAAGAGTTCTTAAAACAAGTGATTACCGCCATCCGACTTCTGATGTGCTTGAGGTTGTCTGGTTTATCACTGCGGCCAGGTAAAAATCGAGCTATTAAAATATAATGATTAATGCCCAAAAATTGAAGCTAACATATTCAAATACAAATTTTATGCACTTATCTATTGTTCCTGAAAGCAAGAAAGCATTAAAACAGTGCTGTATCCGTGGTTCTGTCTGAGGCTGTATTTATTGGTTTTCTCTTGCTGCTGGTATAGGACCTCAGATTGAGGGTCAATGTGTGGAAGCTAAGCTGTTTTCAGCTGTTTGCCTTTGAATTAAAAGCATTTTCCCTATGTGTGTCCAGTCTCCACAGCTTGCTTCTGTACTTGCACTCTCCAGCTCTTAATCAATGGCTCTGCTGTCAATGTGTACTTGTGTGCTTGCTGTCCAGTTGGAGGTTTGACCCAGGGCATGTATGAGACTACTTATGTTTTATCTTGGTCGATTCAGGCTTATTTCTTTTTTTATGAGTTAAATATTTAAGCTTATTTTTTTGTTGTTGCACAAACAATAGAGGATATGCACTGATGTCATTTTGCCGCCGGAACGCGCCTCCCTCAGCCGGACTGAGTGGCATGAATGGATTTAATAGGGGAAACTACAAAAACACGAGTAAAACAAACAATTATCAGTTTAAACTAAAGGTTGGACTCAATATAGTGTTCCTTAAAACTTACCAAAGATCCAGTGACCCATTGATATTGACATGGGTCACACTCTTAGAAGAAAAGATTCTATCGGTGCTACGTATTTGTAACCAGGAAAAAGGTTCTATATGGAACCTTTTAGGGGTTCTTTCATTATCATTTGTTTAAAACAGCACTTGCCAACTTTTGCTCTTGGGGTCCCCCTACAGTTGGGAAAAAATAATGTCTTCAACTTCAAGCTCTATCATCCTACGACAGGGGATGCCATCGCGCGTGCATTTGTTGACATGACAACCCTGATAGCCCTGAACTAGTGATGTGCGGGTCGTCTCATAACCCGCGGACCCCGTATGTCTATTTAATGGTCGCGGGTGTGGGGCGGGTTGTAAAAATATATACAGTGGTGCGGGGCGGGCCAAATAACTTCATAAAAGCGGGACTCGCGGGTTGGTGCAGCACTAACAGATCCCCTGAACACTGCAGGAGGAGTTCACATGCACGTGGACGTGCGAGCCCAACTTTGTTCGTCGGATAATATAGTCATGTCCGAAGCAGCACAGACAAATAAAAAAGAAAAGGTTTCGTTGGAGGAAAGCAATAAGAGGAAACGAAAAAGTGATGGGATTAAAGGCAGGACGAGGATCAACATGTGACCAGCGTTTGCTCGTCGGCGTGAGCTGAAGGAGGCATACCCGACCGATGCTGTCCTGCTTGTTATGGTGATTATCTACCACTCAAACATTGAACTGAAGTATCATATAGATTCTGTAAAACGGTAACCAATAGACTACTATAATGACGCTGGCTTGTAAACGTGAGCATCGTGATTATTTGGCGTTTGAAAAAAATAAAACCCATGAAATTATATTCATACGACATGCTGAAACATATGCCACTAATTGTAACGTTACCTGGGATGAAGAAGACATTTCACACGCGACGCCAGAAGAACTCGAACTCCTCCTGCAGTGTTCAGGGGAACTGTTAGCGCGGCTTTAAAGAAGTGTGGGTGTTGGTGGAAGTGACGTATATGCCGTAAAGCAGTCGAATTTTGTAGTTTTTTTTTTTCTCGGGTTACTACTTGAAACCCGAAGTTTAAAAGTACGATTAAAAACGATACAGACCCCATCAGGCTATGGCAGACGTGTCATTCAACCTATTGTAAGTCGATTTATCATCACAAGAGTCTTGAAAATATATTTTGAAGGTTGAAAAGTTACCTAATGCTGCTTTAGATATATCATATTATTGAGAAACATTTCACTGCATTATTCAGTCTATTTAAATGCATTCATGATTTTGAATCAAGATATGAGGTTAGAAAATGTATATATTTTTCTAATTTTATGTAGTTAATCAATATCACATGAAGAGTGCCATTTCAGTTTTTCTCCTTCAAAAATCAGCATGATTAAAATGTGATATTAAGTTACTACAACAGTTTAATAAACAATAATTTAATTACAACTACAAAATGTTGCAGAATAATGGAATACATAAATGAATAATAGCCTAAAGAACCTTTGTGACAAAAAGGGTTCTTTCTTGTCATTTTAGAACCGTTTTAGCAGGAAAGGTTTTTTGGAGTTGAGTAAAGAACCCTATGGTTCTATACAGAACCCCAATCAACCCTTTTTTTCTAAGAGTGCACTTTTCAAAAAGCTGCATAATATTTTGTGTTCCGCAGAAGAAAGAAAGCCATACAGGTTTGGAATGACGTGTTTGAGTAAATATGACTGCATTCTCATTTTTATTTTAATTTTAAAACTCTGTTAAACTTAACCATAAATGCAAACTTCTTATGTTCTTAGACTTAAAATGAATCTCACAAACCTAGTTTTTGTCAAATTGAGCTGAATTCAGTCCCTAAGTATAGCCAACTAGGCTACACAAATGCGCACGCACACACATTGTCCAACATCACGAGTGTGTAAGAAGAGCTACAAAGATGTTAAAATGCTCACACACAGGAAGAACTGAACCTGTTACTATCGTATTTAAATTAATTGATTTAATCTCCACAAATGCGCATTAAGTTCTTAATGTCATTGCTAATTATCACACTGTTTATATGCCCAGGGGCTTCAGATAGAGCGAGAGAGCTGCCGAAGATGTCGCACAGCTCTTTCCCAATTGTTTTTGTCACTTTTCAGGTGAGACACTCTGCTCTCTCGATCTCCGCATCTAGAGTTTTAACAATGGCCCAGAGACAAAGGCTCCATTATTGGAAAATAAGCCAGGACTGCCATATTAAAGCCTATAGCCTGTCCCTGTCACTCTCAGTACTAGGCTACATGATACACTCGCCTCTAGTAATATCCAATTTAAATGCTTACAGGTGGCACGGCAAATGGGCACCCATTTCCTTTCACTTCACTTTCTTATTTGTTGCCCACAGAGGCCACTGTTTTCGTAGTCCGAACATGTTGTGAGGGAAGGAGAGATATTGAGAGTCTAGTTCTCCAATCTCGCTTTTGTCATAAGAGTTGTGAAATGAGGGGCAGCTGTAATTATCAGCGCTCGCTGGATTAACTGACCACATGTGAAGGGGTTCGGACCTCGATGGAGAGCATTACGTCTAAAGAATTGTATGTGTGAATGAGCCATGATCAGGGCCGTATCAATACAATAATTGCAACATGCTGGGTCACCGTGAATTTTCCAAGTAAGACATTGAAGTAAAACGGGGTCCAATACAATACATTGGAACAACATTCCTGTATGAAAACAGTCCTAACCCTATAAACCTAATCCTACACACAGCCTCTGCTGTTAGGGATAAAACTAATGTAGAAGCACAACACCTTGGTTGTAAGCCTACTTGACATAAACTGTAATCTTGCCCCCAAATTGGTTGATTGAAATGTTGTTCCAAGACCACCAAAGATGTTGATTCAGGAACATGTTGTATTGGTGAAATCACGTTAACCTAGTGGGACGCCACCCCGCAAATGCGCCCCGTTTTATCTCCTGTCGAGATACGTGCATGCTTATGGATTGAAGTAGTGTTGTAAATTCAACCAGAGGTCACCTGTGTGCCTTTGACAGCCCAGCTGCTCTACTCTTTCTTTCTTTTTTTGTATTGTATCCCTCTTTCCCTTTATATTCCTATTTCTATCTCTCCAAGTTGATGAATCACCGTTTCTTTTAGCTCTCAAGCAACCTTGAAAATATAAGCTGTTCTGTTTCAATATAAATTCTGTCTGGGGATTTGATGCCTTTGCTTCACCTTTGGGAATTGACAATTACAGTCATTTTGGGGTTTTTGGTTGTAATGTGTTTAAGGGAATAAATAATACTACACGATAAATAGAAGGCTTCAAATAAGCCCTGTCTTCGATAAGATTAGGAACAGCTCATAAATAAACAGGCTTATGAAAAAAAAACAGAACATACTCTTTATTGTCATTGGTGTAGGGTTGCTGTCATTGTAATGACTCCGCGATGGCCTTGAAAACAGGGGCCGTTTACCAGACACCACCTTTACAAAAAAAGGTTTTATCCGTTTTTGCCGCTTTTTGACACCATTTAGGGGGCCTGGAAATGCACATTTTTGTAAACGGGTTTAATACCATTATTGTTTCTGTGTAAACTACAAAAATGTGAATTTGTGAAAACGTTGATGTCTGTGATATATATATATATATATATATATATATATATATATATATATATATATATATATATATATATATATATATATATATATATATATATATATATATATATATTTTTTTTTTATTAGTGACGTAAGTGTTAAACTTTCTTTTCCTCCATCCTATTCTTCTGCAATCCACCACAGCTGAAAGGTTTGTTTGCACTGAACACACATGAATTTGCATTTCCTTCAGCCTACGGGTTATTATTTGCACTTTGGAGTGAAGGGGCCATGGGCGTTGGAACCATAGTGTGTGGTGGGACAAGACCCACCCACTTTTTAAGAACAATGAATTGGACCCACTCACTTTTATCGTCTCTAATTCAGCACATGTCTGTTTACCTTGACTACCAATTAACCGGGAAACTTATTAAGAAACTTATTATTAAACACATGTTAACGCTTTTCTAATATTTTCTCTTTTTTTATTGAAAATAAATACCTTTCCGATCTGATATGCGAGTGTGGCTAATGCCGGATTCGAACTTATGCTCGATCTGCGCTAAAACTTAATGCCATGCGTCTTACCCCTACTCTATAGCCACAGTAAATAACTCAGCGATTTCTGTAATTTTGTCTGGCTCAATCAATCGTTTAGTAAAATTTTCTGTCTGGACACGGAGCATAAAAAACATGCAACTTGTTCATTATCATTATCTGTGAAACTGTTTATTTCTATGGCAGTTAAATGAATATAGCCTTTTTATTAGACTATTGGTATTGACTGGTTTGAGGTCTTTTTTTGGTATAGGAAAGGGACATGGCCTCAAACGCACCATAATGCAGGAAATCACATCTATGACATTTTTTTTTTTTTTTCTGGGGGAGAACCCCCAGACCCCCGCAAAATAATTACCCCACCTATCATATTTTTTCATAGTAGCAGTATATAGCTGCTACTGACCCACCCACTTTAAATTTGCTTCCGACGCCCATGGAAGGGGCCTTCACATTTGCCCCAAAATATAACTTTTTTGTTCTACATTTTTCAACTTAACACAGAACAGGTTAGCAAGTTTGTGTTTTTTTTTTTTTTCAAACTAATATCATGTTAACAAAAATGTGCAACATGCAATAAATCTTGTGACTTCTGTTGAAACAGTGAGCATTGTAGCGTTTATCGATTGGCATCATTGAAAGTGCCTCACTGCAACCCAGGTTTTTCAGACATTTTGTGGAAATCAACATTATGCCATAAATGCTGTTTTTATACATGCATTTACTGCACCAAGAATCTTCCTTCATGTAAAAAGCAAAAATCACAAATTCCTGTGTTAGCCGAGCAACTGACTTAAATGGAACGCTGACGGATAGCTTTGGGCATTAGCACGCAAACATGACCACTACAACATGTTACAACAATATTTTCTAGTGGGTTTCATTTTTTTTTTTTGTTCACTCTGACATAGGTGCCCAAGTTTATGTGAAACGCTTCATGGTTGGCAAAGTTTTTGAAGAACTGAAAATGATTTAATAACCCATGTTTTTTGTGTGTGTCTGTTCACTATATCTGAAGCTTCATTCAAAGAATCTTTCCTATATTGAGGTTCAGGGAATTTTATTTAGTATTTTTCAGGGATATGATTTAATAAACCAATTGAAAATTGGCTTAACTTGATGCAAGTCCTTGTGTCTTTTTATGTCCCAACTCAGCAAGTGCCGTATCTCTGTCAAAGAGATCTAATTAAGCCTGAAGTGTCGGCCTTGGTTGAGGTGCTGCTCTGGTTATTCAACCTTGTGGCAACACAACGAGAAGAGGTATGGATGGCAAACACACAAGAAGCCTGTGAAAAATGAGCATGTTCTCCAGTCAAACCCTGCTGTTTCGTCTTACTGTGAACAGCCGGAGCTGCCATAACCTCCTGAGCTGGAAGTCGGCCAATCAGGAGTGATGAACTGGTGTGAATGTCAAGGAAAGCGTTTTGATAATAGAGAGTTCAGAAAGACATCCTAGGGGGTCTGAGCTGAGTCTGTTTTCATTCGCAACTCTGCAGTTTCATGAGTCTCTTCATGAGTTGTTTCTTCAACCCTTTGCGGTCCTTAGTAACTGATGAAGGGTCAAGAATGAATGTAGAGTGTGCATTTCGTTTTTCTGCCTCAATATCCGTAAGTGTGGATTGAGTGATGAGTCTCTTTACGATTGAAAGGAGTGCTAGGCTAGAGGAATAATTGTACAAGTGAGTCAAAAGGGCTTCATCTGATCTGTTGTGGTTGAGCTTTACCAGATTGCTTGGTATACTCCAGATTGTGTTATATACCTCTGATTAATCTTTATGATTCAACAAGATACTTTTCTCTTTCTTTTTCAAAGCTCAGGAATGCATACATCCAAGCACTTGCATGCAGACACTTAAAAGTTTGCTGAAGAGCGCACTGGATTTTCAGCCAGTCTTTTTCTGCCGGTCTCTGTTAGCAAACAGCTGTCAGTCCACAACAGCATACAAAGCTTGAAGAAGAAAGAAAATATTAGCATCAAAAGCCCATGGTGTCCAGACCTATGAGCGACAGCAGAAGGATTATAAGGCTGTCAGAATAAGATGGAAGACTGTTGACAGGCTTTTCTTTGCCTTTAACACATTCAGGAAAAATCTGAGATGATCTGAAGATCTTTTATCTACACACACACACACACACACACACACACACACACACACACACACACACACACACACACACACACACATACACACACAGGGCTTGACATTAACTTGTTTTGCTCACCAGCCACTGTGTCTAGTGGTTTTCCAAAGTTACTAGCCACTTAGCATTTTCACTGGCTAAAATATTGTAGCTGGGGAAATTTGTTGTTGGTTATATGCAAATGAGCACTGTACACACCAACTCTTCATGTTATACATTTCATGTAGACTTGATCATGTAATGTCATCAAACAGGTCTATTTAGCTCTGATGCTGTTGTGTGTAGATCTCCTTGAGAAACCAGTTGCTTCTCTAAAAAATATGATTGATTATATTATATAATTGGCTATATATGATATTTATCTCAAACAATATTCCCATCAGTGTTCTATCAGCTATGACATATTTAAATCTAGCATATTTTGTGTATAAGCCGATAGAGTAGCATAGTGAAATATCCATATTATATTATTTTATTTTATTAAATATCAAAAATCTAAAATGTGTGCATCATACTTGACACCAAGATACCTAGACACTTTACAGTCATTCCCTTTAAATTTAATTGAAGTTAGAATCGTGTATGCCAATGTTGTATGTATGCAACTTTAGACACAACCCCTAAATTACACGAATATTGAACGTCCAACGTCAATCCAACTACATGCCTGTCACATCAGATACGCTGTGGTTCTGATGTGATCTTTGTTTGAAACTATTTTCACTGCTGAACAAGAGTCAATCACTGTATGATGAATGGATCTCCTACGTTCATAGCACATACGCTACATCTCTGCTTTGTTGTTTATGATGAGAATGCAGATTTCATCGTTTCAGCGATGACTAATCTGAACGCCTCTGTATTAGACATTGCAATCATAAGCTCAAAAGAATTGTGTGTAATTGGTTATAACGTGCAGCGTGATTATAACAGATGCCTTTTGAAAAAACTACAATAAAATTCAACCCGCTAAAGTGGCTAGTGGGAGTGACTGTTAAACTCTGCAACTGAAATCCACCCGCAAATGACTGGTTGGTGGGTGTTAATGTCAAGCCCTGTATACATATACATATACAGTTGACTGAAATTGAGAAAAAAAAAATGCAGTCATTTTTTTTGGAGTCATTTTTCCAAGTGTGCATTGCAGACTTAGTATTGATGTTGGGTATATGTTGAGCATAATGTCATTGTATATTAAAAATATACACTAGCCTATATTGCCAAAAGTTTTGGGAAGCCTGCTTTTACATCCACATGAACTTTAATGATGTCCCATTCTTAATCCGTAGGTTTAATATGGAGTTGGCCCACCCTTTGCAGCTATAACAGCTTCAACTTTTCTGGGAAGGCTTTCCACAAGGTTTATGAGTGTGTTTGTGGGAATTTTTCACCATTCTTCTAGAAACACATTTGTGTGGTCAGGCACTGATTTTGGACGAGAAGCCTTGCTCGCAATCTCTTCTATAATTCATCCCAAAGGTGTTCTAGGTCAGGACTCTGTGCAGGCCAGTCAAGTTCCTACACACCAAACTTGCTCAACCATGTCTTTATGGACCTTTCCTTGTGCACTGGTGAACAGTTATGTTGGAATAGGAAGGGACCATCCCCAAACTGTTCCCACAAAGTTGGGAGAATTAAATTGTCCAAAATGTCTTTGTATGCTGAAGCATTAAGAGTTCCTTTCAACCCCACTCCACCAAACTTTACACTTGGCACAATACAGTCAGGCAAGTAGAGTTCTAATGGCCAAGGGCAAAACCCAGACTTGTCCAGTGGCGGAGTGCTTTACACCACTGCATCTGAAGGCTTTGCATTGCACTTGGTGCAAGCTCTCTACACACTCTTCTTTAGCTAATCTGATGGCCACAACAAGTTTGGAGGTCTATAGCTATTGACTCTTCAGAAAGTTGGCGACTTCTGCACACTGTGAGCCTCAGCATGCGCTGATCCCGCTCTGAGATTTTTAAATTGCCTTCCCCTCTGGGGCTTAGTTGCTGTTGTTAACAATTGTTTCCACTTTGTTTTATTATAAATTATTGCATTCCAACAAGCTTACATATATTTAATAAGTCACATTTGTTAAATTAATATTTTAGTGTAATATTTTTTTTAAAAACATTTTTCTTCAGCTTCAGTGTGATTAGTCACATGACATTTACAGCTCATGGGTTAGGTGTTTGAAATATTTTATCTTAAAACGTTTTGTTGTTGTTGTTGTTGTGAAATATGTGAGCAATTTCTGGTAAGAATGGGGAAGCCAATGGATGGCTTTCTCCAAGTATTAGCATAAAAGGTAACTTGCTTGTCCACGACTATTGCATGGAATGTTTAATGCTGTGTTTTCTCTGATACTTTTCATATCCTTGGATGTTCCTAAGTTCCAATGCATCATGTATGTGTACAGTAACTGTCTCATTGTGGATGGATGATTGAGAGCACTCACTTGATGTCTCTTGTCATGACTTATGGGTGAGAGTTTCATGATATGTTTTCAATGGTTGCTTTTGGAAAGGCTCTTGAGTGATCTGACATCAGTTATTCTGCTCTGAGGTCAGCCTCTCAGGCACTGTGCATGTTTTTGATGTGAAGCTTGAACTCTGACAAGTCTTGCATATCTCCTTGACCATAACAACTTATGATGACCTGTGGCCCTGGTGAGGTGACCTGTGGAGTCATGAGAGGAGAGTGAAACATCTTTCTGCAGGATGTCAGTGTAGTAGAGATGGAAAGGGCAGAGGGCATCGCATCTGCTCTCACTTCACTTATGTAGGTCCATCAAGGAGGCCAGAGACGCAAAAGCCCTTGACAGCAGCAAGCAATGTGTGTTTTCACCATGCATACACAGCCTTCAGACACTTTACGGTGCTTCGCCGTATATATTTTTGAAAGCTGCAGTCACCACCAGACTTCCTAACTAACTCAACCAGCTTCTCCCGAAAGAGACGGACTGCAGTGTGTTGTTTTTTAATATAACTAGTTTTGTCAAATTTAAAGCCATCATTGTGTGTTCAGCATCCTGCACAAATTAGTCAATCCTATAATGCATTGCATCAACCTCAGCGATCAAAGATGAGCTAAAAGATTTTAATATTAAAGGTAAAAGGATTTCTCTCTGGATAAGAATTCAGTCTTTCCGCGCCAAAAAAGTTTCATGCAAAAAAATACATAAAAATGTTCCACCGTCATTAAAGGTGGGAACCCATTAAAGACCAGGGCCCGTAGTTATCAAAAATCTTAGAATTACTCACAAGAACACTCCTAAGAATTGACTTAAGAGTAAAAAAAATTCTTGGCTCAAAGCTGCGCTTAAAAGTTAGTTATCAAGCATCCCAATCATACTTTAAGCAAAGTGTAGGACTAAATCTTAAGTGCTAGTCTTAGAGTGGATTTACGACACTTTGCTGTGCCACAAATGGATTTTTTTTGGGTGATGTCATTGGCATGAACCAATCACTGAATAGATGTCCTTATTTAAGAATATTCTCAGATTAATTCACATTGAATGGTGAAATTCCTAAGAGGAGTTTACATCAAATACACATTTGACAATAAAGAGTTTTCAAGAGAATACATTATAATATACACATTTTAAATGAAAGATAAACATGTTTTCATCCATTTAATTAATTTTTTTAAACTGTTGTGCTGTTAAATGACCTGCCTATATATAGCCTAGATTTTTATATTATATATAATATTATCAGCCACCATGGATTCCAAAAGAAAACCGACATGGCGGGAGGAAGAAGCGATCGCTACTGCTTGCTGAATTACTCGAACAGTGTTTTTATTTTATCTTATTTTTTTATAAAACCCAACATTAACCAGCGCTGAAAAAGATGATGTCTGCTATGTCCAAACGATACTGTTTGATTAACTATTTGTCGTCAAACATTTCAAACACATTCTCCCTCTATTGAAAGATTTGCGCACGTCTCTGTCTCCTCAGCGCCATCACAAGCCCCTACTGGCAACTCCTAACCACTTGAGAGACCTCTCGAGCTGTCTTAAATAACTGGGAGAGTAAGAGTGATTCTTAGCTTTAAGAAATTTGATAACTTGCTTTTATACTTAAGTTTGAAAGTAGGAGTAAATTTCATGAATTCTCAGCACTTAAGACTGAAATAGCACTTTGAGAAGCTTGATAAATACGGGCCCTTTTCATTTCCACACCGTATGGAGCATCTAAATCTCCTCACCGTGTGCTTTAAGCATTAGCTCACAAAATGTGTCCCACAAGTAAGATACTATACTCCTGATATATGTTTGTTTCCTCTTTTCATGATCTATATTACCCTTATCCGGTCATAATTGTAATATATCGTTAGCTGGACTGTCGTGCTTGTGTTTGTTCATGAGAACAGTGTGTTTTTGTGATCGCTTTAACTCTAATCTGGTCATAATTGAAATATGTCGGTAGTTGGACTCGTGCTCATGTTCTATCGAGTTGTTCATAAGAACAACGTTTGTGTTTTTTTTTGATTGCTATAACTCTAATATAGTCATAAGTGTAATATGTCATTAGCTGGACTGTCGTGCTTATGTACTATCGAGTTGTTCATGAGAACGGTTTGTGTTTTTGTGATGGAAAGGGTGACTTTTTCATTGAATAGTCGACCTGGATTAGTAACACAGAGATTCTGCCATAGTCATTGCCTGGGTTACGGATGTGTGGGGCTGAGCTATCAAAATAGGGACGAGACTCTTTTGGGGGTAGGGGGCGTGTTTGTTTGCACCTATGCCATGCACTTCAGAACATGCTCTCAGATCTTTAAAGGTCCTGTTCTTCGCGATTCCATCTTTCAAACTAGTGTTTGAAAGATGGTTAGTGTGAAATGTTAGTTAGTGTGAAATGTTGCTGTTAGAGCATAAATAATACCTGTAAAATTATAAAGCTCAAAGTTCAATGCCAAGCGAGATATTTTATTTAACAGAAGTTCCCTTTCAAAGCCTACAGCGAACGGCCGGTTTGGACTACACCCCTGCACTTCCTTCAGGAATGACGTCACTAGAACCGTTTGTTGACTAACCCTCCGCCCACAAGAACACGTAAAATAGGGGGCGTGGTCATGTTGCTCTCTCACGTGGAGAAGAGCGCGCATTCAGCGCTTGCATCTCCCCGTTATGGTAAGAGGCGGGACCTTTCCGGGCAAAGTGCGCTAAGCTGCTGTCCAATCACAACATGGGAAGCGCTGGCCCAATCAGAACTCGTTACATGTTTCTGAAGGAGGGACTTCATAGAACAAGGAAATCATCAGGCCGTTTTTTAGGACAGAGAAAACAGTGGTATACAGATAAGTAAATTGTGTGAAAAATACTGTGTTTTTTTACACGCGAAACATGAACTCATGTTATATTGCACACTGTAAACATAATCAAAGCTTCGAAAACACGCGATGAACGGGACCTTTAAAATAGGTCCCATTGTGAATTTTATTGCAAATTAAATCATGCACCAAAATTGTTAGTGTATCTTTAAAACCAGGCTCTGTAGAAATGAACTGTTTCCTGTGTGCTTCGAATGAAGAACACTATCTTGCAAAGGAATAATTGCACACATATGATGCCTTGCTTGCTTTGTTAGCTAGTTATGGTGTTAACCTATTGCTAGATCATGTAATTTCGATGTAACTTTTTGGAACAGATGCATAAAGTTTGCAAACTTTTAGCAGAATCCGTACACATTGTGTGCTTTCTCCCATTTTCTTCCCGGGTCTATCTCAGTTTCTTTTCCTCAGTCACCATCTCTGTGGGTCTTCTCATTTGAATGCTGCTGAGCTGTTGTCGGATGATGCAGCAGCCATTGATCTGATCTCCTCGTCTCCTACAGCAGATCAAATATACAACATATACCTGCAGTGTCAGCAGCACCCAGAACCACAGCACACTGTCAGACAAAGAAAGAGACGGAAGGTGCTGGCTGTTTAGAGAAGAAATGAATGAACCAACAAAGCAATATAAATAATTACTCCTACAGCAGATCAAAGACACATGGCAGCGAGGTTTGCCCCTAGTGAAATTTGCGTTGGGAAATGTCATACTGTCGCTGTGTCCGAAAACCAAGGGAGTTGCTTTGCTGCCTCACCGCCCAGGCAGTAAATAACTGAATAGGCAGCATTTTGTGTATGAAGGCACCTCCTAAGGCTTCGAACAGGCTTCCAAGGCACCATAATGTAATATCTAATGATCTAAAACAAATTTCAAGAGAGTTTTAGAGAAAAGCAAGCAAATATTTAATGAGTGCAATGATTATCACTTTGTAGAAATTACTCATAAGCTGAAAAAAAGAACTGCATGCACATTTTATCAAGATTTCAGGCAGCAAAGAGACTATGCTTCATAGCACAGTAGCTTTATAAATGTTTTTTACACCAGTTGCACCACCCTAAGGACGGCCCTGTCCATGAGGGAAAACACCTTATAAATCATCCAGAATTATGTTTTTTGAAAACAGAAAAATGCTGATTTTTTTCTGTGATGAGTATCACATGGGTTAGGGGGTTAGGGGATAATTTGTACAGTATAAAATCTATATTGCTGAGTCTAAATATGCACACACACACACACACACACACACACACACACACGCCTGCCTTTGCATGAACATGAACTTTAATGATGTTCCATTCTTAAACTGTATGGCTTAATATGAGTTGGCTCACTCTTTGCAGCTATATCAGCTTCAACTCTTCTGGGAAGGCTTTCCACAAGCTTTAGGAGTGTGTTAATGTGAATTGTTGACCATTCTTCTAGGTGCATATTGGTGAGGTCAGGCACTGATGTTGAAGGAGAAGGCCTTGCTTGTAGACTCCACTCTCGTTCATCTCGAAGGTTTTCTATCGGGTTGAGGGCAGGACTGTGCAGGCCAGTCAAGTTGCTCCAAACCAAACTCGCTCATTCATGTCTTTATGGACCTTGCTTTGTGCACTGGTGAACAGTCATGCTGGAACAGGAAGGGGCCATCCCCAAACTGTTCCCACAAAGATGGGAGCATGAAATTGTCCAAAATGTTTTGGTATGCTGAAGCATTTTGAGTTCCTTTCACTGGAACTAAGGGGCCAGACCCAACCCCTGAAAAACAACTCCACACCATAATTCCCCCTGCACCAAACTTTATACTTAGCACAATGCATTCAGGCAAGTACCTATCTCCTGGCAAATGCCAAACCCAGACTCATCCATTGGATTGACAGACAGAGAACAATGATTTGTCAATGCTTTACACAGTGACAAATTGGCATGCTTTACACAACAGCATCCAATGCTTTACATTGCACTTGGTCATGTGAGGCTTTGATGCACTTGCTCACCCATATAAACCCATTCCATGAAGCTCTCTACACCGTGTTCTTGAGATAATCTGAAGGCCACACATAGTTTGGAGGTCTGTAGCTATTAACTCTGACGTAAGTTGGCGACTTCTGCACACTGTGCCCCTCAGCATGCGCTGACCCCGCTCTGGGATTTGACATGGCCTGCCACTTCATGGCTGAGTTGCTGTTGTTCCTAATTGCTTTCACTTTGTTTTAATACCACCGTTTCATTACGTTTATAGTCCGAAATGCCTATTCAGTTTAAACACAGTTTAAATCAGCAATACAAAGATGCTCAATGCTAGAACTTAATGTGTATCTAAACAGGTTGCGTGCTGCATTAATCCAATCCATGACACTGACACATCAACTTTGCTAATTATAATGTTGTTTAGAATTGTACATTTTAAAACGTTAGTTTATGAATACCCAGGATTAACTCTTGTCCCGCCATTCCAGAAATTTCCATCATTTTGTGAGAAAACTTTGTGAAAATGATCAAAAAGACTTATGGTGTCTGGACAATAAAAATAAAATTAAAAAAAAAATGGTGGTGAAAGAGTTAATTGTTCACCTCGGGTAAATTATGAGCAGTATGAAACATGAAACAATATACCAGTTTTAGGATTACACAGGGTTAACTACTTCAAGTGTGAAAAGCCATAGTATGTGAGCTGAGTAGCGTGTCATAGTATACAACAGTAGGTGATAAGTACAAAGATGACCTACTGTACTACTTCCAGTGATTCTGAAATGTATATTCGATGGACACTTTACTATCCCATGAGGCCACTGGAGAGAATTTATGAATGTAGGTGAAGGTACACAACCAACACCGCAGATTACATGACAATGACAACATGGTGGATGCAGTACAGCCGAATTTAGCATTATACTATATAGACCGTATTTTTTATAGCGGTGGCAAAGAAATTTTCAAACCAAATGATACCTTCAGTTGCTATGCAATTCCGGACTCAGAAAATATCTATGGAAAGCTCCATAAAACATGGGAATTCAACATGTGCCTATCCGTGTGTGTGTGTGTGTGTACAAATGTTGGTAGATTTGAGTTCTTTTAAGGGTCATGTAGAGCATAAAGCATCTGCATGTGAAGTCTGAAGGTTATTACTGCCGTTTCTCTGTCATATAATTGCATGCGAGTTTGGCTGAGTGGGCTAAGGGTAACAGTCTGTGTCATTAGCCTTCTCTTTTGTCCAGTTACAATAGAAAAAGCTGCAGAAAAACCAATAACATCGCAGCGATGTCCCCTCTAAGGCTTTTATTTAATTTCTACTCCTCCTCGACCCCTTTAATCTTTATTTCTTCCCTCTCTCTTGAATACACTTTATTCCAGCTTGCCAAATGAAGCACTTTCTCCACTTGCTACTCTAATTTGGAGTTTTAATTTAGTCCTAATGTAAGCAACCTCTCTCTGTTTTGTGCTTGGACTTTTTTTTGTTTCTCTCTCATTGACTGAGAGTGCTATTTGCAGGGAGATTTTGATGATTTAGTGTTGAAGAAATAATCTCTCTCTATATCTCTCTCTCTTTATGCTGTTTTTTTCTTTACTGCCACTTTTGATCAGTTTAATGCATCCACAAATAAAGTATTATTATTCTTAATTTGTTTTTTTTTTTTTTTTTTTTAAATAACCTTGATTGGTAGTGCATTATTAATATATTTTTTTCTAGGTTTTTATCAATATTGATTTACATATCAGCCTCCGCAGTAAAATCCCGCATGGGCCACCATTCTGTACATCTCATTCTTTTCTTGTTTTCCTCATGAATTTTCTGCATTAAAGCAATGCAGATGTTTGTTTTATCCTGCTCCAAAACTTGGACATGCAAATGCAAAGTCTACTCTGACTTATCCTGGCCTGCCCATTTTCTAATTTAGTTTTTTAGACCCTGTTCTTAAAGATTACATCCCTTGTGACATCTTCTTCATGCACCCTCATTTGATCAGTCTCCTGTTATACGCTCTTGCCCATGAAAGGATTGACGCAGTCTCTGCTTCGGCTTGCAAATGAGATTGCAGCATTTAGAGATCCTAAATTCTCAGGCTGGCCGCGTGGCCCCGCCGCATGGCAGGGATATATTCATGGCAGTCCCTCGTCAGAATAGATTTCGCTTTAATCTAAAGCTGTCTACACGCTGCACACTGTTCCATGTAATTGCAGAGCCTCTTTTTGTTTCTCTCCTATGGCCCGAGATGGAGATGAAGACGCAGAGTATCAAATGAAGATCTTTTCACCCGGCCTGACATGATGAGTAGTTGCAGACGCATTAAAAATTGTCAGCTCTGTGCTGTAAGGGTGCTTCATCTTTATAGTGTTTGACTAGCCTGATAATGTCTCACAAAGACGTTGCATGAACATGGCACAGTTTGATGCTAAAGAATCATTTTGGAATATACTCACCGGCCACTTTATTAGGTACACCTTGCTAGTACCCTTTTGTCTTCAGAACTTCACCCAAAAATGAAAATGATGTCATTGATTAGTAACCCTCACGGGCATAGCCAGTGGGCGGGCCTGATGGCCACATGCCCCCCCGTTTATTATACAAATATAGTAATAGTTGTTTAAATGATCTAAACGTAAATACAAAATTATTATAATGTCTCAAATACTGAAATAATAAAATGTGTTTTTTCATATGGTTTTTGCATAATACTTGATGATTTTGATTGCCACCTTTGTTAGGCAATATGTTGTCTCGTGTTTGTGATGCGGCTCATGGCTTTGACTTCATGAAGTGTGATAGAGAAACTGCAACGATGCAAAATTTCTATAAAAAGGACTTTTTAAAAAAATGCATAAACGCGGGAGAGAACCCATCCTTCAGGCTGGAAGTAACGTTGAGACTTTTAATTCCAAGCATTCTGTAAAACCATGAACATGCCATCAGTTTTTATCAGTCGTGGGGCAAGGTGAGCGCACTTCGCTGCACTGAGTTTTGACGGAATTCGAGCTGCGGTTTTAATCCGTCTTTTGCCGAAGTCAATGTACTTTTCTCATCATATATCAGATCGGAAAGGTGTTTATTTAAAAAAAAAAATGAACAAAATTTAAAAGTGGAAATAAAGTGTCTAATGTTTGTTGTTACCGCTGCTCATGTTTTGTATGTGGACAGATTGTAGCTACAATTTAGGGTTATGTAGACAGTGATTAATTTCACTGGTTAAAGGAACACTCCACCGTTTTTCGAAATAGGGCTCATTTAACTTCTTCCCTACATTTAGATATGTGGGCAAATGCATTTTTGTCTCAGTGCATGCATTGTTTTAGTTTGGCAGGGTCGCCACTAGCTTAGCTTAGCATAATTAATGGAATCCTATGTTGCCAGCTAGCATGTCCCGAGTAAAAGTGACCCCCCCCCTCCCCCCCAATAAAAAAACAAAAAACAAAGCTTCATTACTTCTTGTGGCCTACATATTCACAACGAGTACAAATAGTGATGCAGATAAACACTAGGCGATTTCCAAGGCAGATTTGGGACTATATTATGGGGAGGCGAAGCACTGCTACTTGGGCGCAGATATATCACGGCTCTCGTCCTCACATCCTCCGGCTGTTGAGTGATCGCAATGTGTTGTGTGATATCTCTGCGACCAAGTAGCAGTGCTTCGCCTGTGCTTCCCCATAAGATCCCAAGTCAATATCTGCCTAGGAAATCGCCTAGTGTTAATCTGCATCACTATTTGTACTCATCGTGAATACGTAAGGCCACAAGAAGTAATTAGGTGTTTTTTTTTTTTATTTATTTTGTTTTTTTTATCACTTTTACTTGGGACATGCTAGCTGGCAACATAGGAAACTACAACGATGCATGCACTGACACATTTTTTTTTACTTGCCCACATATCTAAATGTAGGAAAGAAGTTGAATAAGCCCTCCCTCTTTCTAAAAACGGTGGGGTGTTCCTTTAAGGTTAGGGTGTAGGGTAGGTTTATGGGTTAGAATCGGTTGTAGGATAGGATTGTATGAAATCAGCATTGTGACTGACATGAATAAATATTTAGAATGGTCTGCGAGGTGGAGTTTGCACTGAACTTCATTGGGGGTAAAAATCATGCATGCATGTGATGTGGCTGTCTGTCAGGGGAGGAAGCCACACCCAGCTCCCATTCTGTTTTGGAGCTCCCACCTCCATTTGGAGATCTCCGGGCAGCAGCTATACCCATCTCAGATATTTTTCCATATCGGCAAGATAGCACCCATCCATGATGTGAATCTCAAATTCCAGCACATCTCAAAGGCACTCTTGGACTGAAATCTGGTGACTGTAGAGACCATTTGAGATTAGTGAACTCATTGTCATATTCAAAAAAAAAAATATTTGAGAGGATTTCAGCTTTGTGACATGCAGCATTTTCAATCAATCAATCAATCAACTTTATTTATATAGCGCTTTTACAATCACGATTGTGTCAAAGCAGCTTCACAGTGTCAAACAGGGTAATATTGTGACAAAATTAGATTTGGCTGTACAGCCGTACTGGAGAAAACAGTGATGTTATCAGCTTATTTTAATTTATCATATAGCGACAATGTTGGCAGATCAGTATTATAGTTTATAGAATTAAATAAGACCTAATTCATATATTTTATTTGTATAATAAGTTGAATAACTTTAATCATATTTTTAGTGTCCCCAACTGAGCAAGCCAAGCCAAAGGCGACAGTGGCAAGGAACCAAAACTCCATCGGGGCATGATGGAGAAAAATAAACCTTGGGAGAAACCAGACTCAGTCGGGGTGCCAGTTCTCCTCTGGCCTATTAACACACCGTGTAAGATTATTATTCTGGCAACCTTACAGGTCGGAAATCATATTAGATCGGATTATTCAAAATTTTCAGGGTATCACGGAAGAGACAGATTTATTTAGGATGGGGCGTCAATTACACAAGAGTATGAATACATGAAAGATCGGAATTATTGCGCCGAAGACTGGTTTTGAGCATGTCGTGCCAGTGAGGCAAATTCGGAGGAGACACCATTTGACACGGCTCAGCAGACACTCCAGGATGCGTTGGTCATGTCCAGGCAGGTCCACCATCCGATCCGGACAGGGCCCAGATCCGGGATAAACCTCGGGATAAACAGAGAGACTAACATTAGCGTAGATGTCACTCTTTTTATGATGTAACGAGTACATCAGGTGTTATGGGAAGTGTTCCCGGTTCCGGCTGACCTAGTTAATGCAGCCTAACAATCAGTCAATTGAATTGAATAATGAAAGTTAAAAATGTTCTATGTGTATGCCATAGTAAAGAGATGTGTTTTTAGTCTAGATTTAAACTGACAGAGTGTGTCTGCTTCCCGAACAATGCTAGGAAGACTATTCCACAATTTAGGAGCTAAATAGGAAAATGATCGACCGCCTGCAGTTGATTTAGATATTCTAGGTATTATCAACTGGCCAGAGTTTTGAGACCGCAATCGACGTGATGGGGTATAATGCGTTAAGAGCTCGCTTAAGTACCGGGGAGCTAAACTATTTAGTGCTTTGTAAGTAATAAGCAAGATTTTAAAATGTATGCGATGTTTAATAGGGAGCCAGTGCAGTGTTGACAGAACTGGACTAATATGATCATACTTCCTGGTTCTAGTAAGAACTCTAGCTGCTGCATTTTGGACTAGCTGGAGTTTGTTTATTAAGCGAGCAGGGCAACCACCCAGTAGAGCATTACAATAATCTAGCCTTGAGCTCATGAACGCATGTACTAACTGTTCAGCATTTTGCATTGAAAGCATGTGCCGTAATTTAGATATATTTTTAAGATAATAGAATGCGGTTTTACAGATGCTAGAAACGTGGCTTTCAAATGAAAGATTGGTATCAAAGAGCACACCCAGGTTCCTCACTGACGACGAGGGCTTGACAGAGCAGTCATCAAGTGTTAGACAGTATTCTCGGTTACTACTTGTGGAGCTTTTCTGTCCAATAATTAAAAATTCAGTTTTATCTGAATTAAGTTGCAGAAAATTACTATTCATCCAATTTTTTATATCAGCTATGCATTCTGTTAATCTTGTGAATTGGTAGGTTTCATCCGGGCGTGAGGAAATATAAAGCTGAGTATCGTCAGCATAACAATGAAAACTAACGCCATGTTTCCTAATGATATCTCCCAGTGGTAGCATATACAGGGTGAAAAGCAACGGTCCTAACACTGAGCCTTGCGGTACCCCATACTGAACTTGTGATCGGTGTGACATCTCTTCATTTACTGCTACAAACTGATAACGGTCAGATAAGTACGATTTAAACCATGCCAAAGCAGTTCCACTAACGCCAACATAATTTTCGATTCTATTCAGAAGAATATTGTGATCGATAGTATCAAATGCAGCGCTAAGATCGAGTAACACTAATAGAGAGATACAACCACGATCAGATGATAAGAGTAAATCATTTGTAACTCTAATTAGAGCAGTCTCAGTGCTATGATACGGTCTAAATCCTGACTGGAAATCCTCACATATACCATTTCTTTCTAAAAAAGAACATAATTGTGAAGACACGGCCTTTTCTAGTATTTTTGATAGAAACGGTAGATTCGAGATTGGCCTGTAATTGACTAATTCTTTAGGATCAAGTTGCATTTTTTTAATAAGTGGTTTAATTATAGCCAACTTAAAAGTTTTCGGTACATATCCTAATGTCAAAGATGAATTAATGATATTAAGCAGAGGATCTATGACCTCTGGAAGTATCTCTTTTAATAGCCTAGTCGGTATAGGGTCAAGCATACATGTTGTTGATTTTGATGATTTTACAAGTTTAGCCAGTTCTTCTCCTCCTATAGCAGTGAATGAGTGTAATTTTTCCTCAGTGACCCTGCAGTGCTCTGTCTGAAGTGATACTGTAATAGACGGCTGCATGGTTATAATTTTATTCCTAATATTATCAATCTTACTAGTAAAGAAGTTCATAAAGTCATTACTGCTGTGTTGTTTACAAACATCAGAAGCTGAAGCTTTATTTTTTGATAATTTAGCCACTGTATCGAATAAATACTTAGGGTTGTGTTTGTTTTCTTCTAAAAGAGATGAGAAATAAGCAGATCTAGCAGTTTTTATGGCCTTTCTGTATGCAATCATGCTCTCTTTCCACAAATTGCGAAAAACCTCTAGTTTTGTTTTCTTCCAGCTGCGCTCCATTTTTCTGGCTGCTGTTTTAAGGGCCCGAGTGTGCTCGTTGTACCACGGCGTTGGATTATTTGCTTTAATCTTCTTTAAGCGCCGGGGAGCAACTATGTCTAAAGTGCTAGTAAGGAGAGAGTCAATAGTTTGGGTTGCAGCATCAAGTTCATCTTGGCTATCTGTAATGCTGAGGAGATGGAACTGATGAGGAAGATTATGTACAAAGCAATCTTTAGTCGCAGCGGTTATCGTCCTGCCATATTTGAAGCGAGGGGATGGCTTTGCAGCCTTAGGTAAATTAAGTATACATGATATTAGGTAGTGATCTGAGATGTCATCGCTCTGCTGCAGAATTTTAACAGTATCAACATTTATTCCATGTGACATTATTAGATCTAAAGTATGATTAAGGCGATGAGTGGGTCCTGATACGTGTTGTCTAACTCCAATAGAGTTTAGAATGTCTCTAAATGCCAATCCCAATGCGTCTTTTTCATTGTCTACGTGGATATTAAAATCCCCAACAATTAGTACTTTATCTACAGCTAATACTAACTCCGATACAAAACCAGCAAATTCTTTGATAAAGTCTGTATTGTGCCCTGGTGGCCTGTATACAGTAGCCAACACAAATGTCAGAAGGGATTTATCATTTACACTACACAGTGTTACATAAAGCACCAAAACTTCAAAGGAATTATATTTGAAACTAGACTTCTGAGTAATACTGAAAATATTATTATAAATTACAGCCACACCTCCCCCTTTACCTTTCAGACGTGGCTCATGTTTGTAACAATAATCTCGGGGGGTGCACTCATTTAAAGTAATGTAATCATCAGGTTTTAGCCAGGTTTCTGTCAAACACAGCACATCTAAGTTATGATCTATAATCATATCATTGACAACAAGCGTTTTTGGCGAAAGGGATCAAATATTCAGCAACCCAAGCTTTATCAATTGTTCATCCGTATTATATCTGTTGTTTATTTGTTGGACATCAATTAAATTTTTACTGTTGAATGGTTTTGATGGTTTTTTGTATTTACTAATTCGGGGAACAGACACAGTCTCTATGTGATAATATCTAGGTGAAAGAGTCTCTATGTGCTGGGATTTAGCTGACTTTGGTGACGTGAGACAGCTAGCAGACGGTTGGTTTAGCCAGTTTGTCTGCTTCCTGACCTGGGCCCCAGTGAGTCAAGGTTTAGCTCTAAGACTATGTGCCAAATTACTAGAGAGAAGAGCAGCACCAGCCCAGGAGGGATGAATGCCGTCCATCTTCAACAGGTCAGGTCTGCCCCAAAAACTTTTCCAATTGTCTATGAACCCTATGTTATTTTGCAGACACCACTTAGACAACCAGCCATTGAGTGATGATAATCTGCTAACTATTTCATCACTCCTTTTCGCGGGGAGAGGACCAGAGAAATATACGGCTTTTGACATCGTACTTGCGAGTTTACACACCTCTTTAATGTTAATTTTGGTGATCTCCGACTGGCGAAGTCGAACATCATTAGTGCCAACGTGAATAATAATCTTAGAGAATTTACGATTAGCTTTAGCCAGCACTTTTAAATTTGCTTTGATGTCAGGCGCTCTGGCTCCCGGTAAACATGTGACTATGGTGGCTGGTGTCTCTATTTTCACATTCCGTGTAATAGAATCGCCAATAACTAGGGCACTTTCAACAGGATCCTCAGTGGGTGCATCACTGAGTGGGGAGAACCTGTTTGATGTTCTAATCGGAACGGAAGAGTGGTTTTTTGATCCGCGACTATGCTTTCTCATCGTCACCCAGCCCTGCTGCGCGGGCTCAGCCGGAACCAAACAATGAGTGTTCACTAAGCTAGTCGCATCCAAAGCAGTATCTAAAGCTGTTACATTCTCACTACTCTCACATAAAGCTTGGATGCGTGTCTCTAAATCTGAAATCTTCTCCGTCAGCCTGATTAATTCCTTACATTTATCACATGTGAAGCCCTGTTCGCCAACGGAGATAGATATGCTAAACATGTAGCATGCAGTGCAAGTGACAATGACAGGAGAAGAAGACATGGCTTACCGTATTTGTTGATGAATCCAAAACTTACCACAGTTGTCTGATGGAGTCTTTTTAATAATCCAACTCACCACAGTTGTCTATAGAACTCAGAAAACAGGAGACCTGGATGCTGGGATGGAAAGCTACCAGGCTAGCGAAAAGCTAACGTGTGGTAGTGATTTAGATTAAAAGCTAGTAATGTCAAATTTAAATTGATAGGTTATATTAAACACTATATGGTGATGAGTAAGTTATATTTAGCAGTGTAAATTACAAAGAAAATATTTTAAATAGAGATTCAAACACAGCTATACAGAGCTACAAACACTGTGGTGGCAGCAGCAGCAGGCAGACAGACAGGAGCAATCGATCAGGAACAATCAATCAGCCAGGAGCAATCAAGCAGGAGATCTTCCTGGAAGTAGGAACCAAAACACTTAAAGGTCCTGTTCTTCGCGATTCCATCTTTCAAACTTTAGTTAGTGTGTAATGTTGCTGTTAGAGCATAAATAAAACCTGTAAAATTATAAAGCTCAAAGTTCAATGTCAAGCGAGATATTTAACAGAAGTTCCCTTTCAAAGCCTACAGCGAACGGCCGGTTTGGACTACACCTCTGCACTTCCTTCAGGAATGACGTCACTAGAACCGTTTGTTGACTAACCCTCCACCCACAAGAACACGCAAAATCGGGGGCGTGGTCTTGTTGCTCTCCCACGTGGAGAAGAGAGCGCATTCAGCGCTTGCATCTCCCCGTTATGGTAAGAGGCGGGACCTTTCCGGGCAAAGTGCGCTAAGCTGCGGTCCAATCAGAACTCGTTACGTGTTTTTGAAGGAGGGACTTCATAAAGGAATAGGAAATCATCAGGCCGTTTTTAGGACAGAGGAAACAGCGCTGTACAGATAAGTAAATTGTGTGAAAAATACTGTGTTTTTTTACATGCGAAACATGAACTCATGTTATATTGCACACTGTAAACATAATCAAAGCTTCGAAAACACGCGAAGAACGGGACCTTTAAGTCACATTTCTTCCCTATTATGATAGTCAGTTTGAACTTCAGCAGCCTACAGTGCCTAATTGCATACTATATAGTCCAAATTCATAGTATTTATAAAAGAGTAGGTGAAAAGTACAAAGTGCATATTCGATGGACACTTTTTTCTAGAAATACCTGACATTAACCTGACTTTTAATTAATTAATTGGTGTTAGAAATAGCTCTTATGAAAAGCTAAAACCTTTTTCTAATTTTCATAGAAAAAATATTTATCATTTAATCAAGACAGAAAGGTCAAATTTTGGCAAGACAAAAGTTTTGTCGCCTATACAGAAATTGAACAAATTTACTGCAAATACAAAAATATGTCAGCAAATTAAGTTGTGGTGCTGTAAGATCCAAATGTAATATCTTGTATGACTTCCATGAGCTTGAAGGACTGCATCCATGCGGTTTGGCAAGGATTCATACAATTTATTGATGAAGTCATCAGGAATAGCTTAGAAAGCAGTCTTGCATGCCTCCCAGAGTTCATCAATATTCTTTGGTTTCGTCTTCCATGCGTCCTCTTTCATCCTACCCCACATATGCTCAATGATGTTCATGTCTGGTGACTGGGCTGGCCAATCCTGGAGCATCTTGATCTTCTTCGCCTTGAGGAACTTTGATGTGGAGATGGAAGTATGCGATGGAGCACCGTCCTGCTGCAGAATTTGGCCTCTTTTATGGTTGGGAATAAGAGGTAGCTAAGATTTCTTGGTATTTTAGACTATTTATGTTGCCTTCCACCCTGCAGATCTCTTGCCCACCCCCATACTGGATGTAACCCCAGACCATGATTTTTCCGCCACCAAACTTCACTGTTTTCTGGGTCAATCTCGGATCCATTCTGGCTCTGGTAATTCTCATGCAATATTTGCGGCGACTGTGGTGTAATTCAACAGAAGATTCATCTGAAAAATCCACCTTCTGCCACTTATCCAGCGTCCATCCTTTTAGCAGGCTGTGGGCCTTGGCAAATGCCACACGGTTTTTCAATTGTCTTTTGTTTAGTGCTGGCTTCTGGGCACTGATTCGACCATGGAGGCCATTTCGAGACAGAATCCGACAAACTGTTCTGGTTGACACAGGGACTTCAGGTGACCAGGTCTCGTGGAGCTCTGCTGCAGTGGAAAATGGGCTGGCCTTGGATTTTCAAGCCAACAAACGGTCCTCTCGAGCAGTTGTCTTGCGGGGTCTGCCTGACCTAGGCTTGTCAAAAACCTCTCCAGTCTCTTCAAATCTTTTTTTTTATCCTCTGTACTTGTACAGCACTTGAGTTGCTGCCATGTGATTGGCTGATTAGATATTTGCATTAATGAGCAGTTGAACCATTTACTTAATAAAGTGGCCAGTGAGTGTGTATTTGAGGAAAATGTGCTTGATTATTTTGCAATGCAACTGAAATGCAATTTTATGCTAAACATGTTTTTGTGTGTGTGTGTGTGTGTGTCATGAAATTATATTCCAGTTATGCACTGAATGCTTGTTTGATGTTCTATGCTTGCTATAAATGCGCAGCAGGAATGTGTTGCTGGCCTTGGAAAAAAAATGATGCATCTGATGAATCCTGGTTTGTAGCTGAGATTAATTGGGTCATTGGAGAGCCTGTGTTGGAGCTGAAGTTAGGGACACCTCCGAGCGTTTAAAGAGAAGCCCATCGCTTCAGAGTCAAGCAGAGGGGATGTATAACAGGGCTGCTAACAAACGCAGCGAGCGAACGGGTGCGGAGGAGACTCATACTAATAAATATTCACACTTTGCTGAGGGGAGATGGAGACCTCTTTTTTTCCTGCTCTCCAGCTGCTCTATTAGGCCTCTGCTAAGAGGGAACTTTGTCTCGGTGCACGTTTGGAGCTAACAGATGGTGACATTTCAGCCCTCGCCCAGTGTGAAAAAAAGTTCGGGAGCATGGGGTTGGCACATGGATACTGACACAAGGTTCATGTGGGGTCAGACACACAGGTATGACCTACCGCAGATGGAGACAGATGGATGAAGAGATATTGAAAAATATGAAATATAGCAAGGATATATCAACCTGTACCAAAACGATTGTTTTTACTTTTTACAGACACAACTAGAGGAGGAGGGTAAATTGCTATTTCACATTTTTATTTATTTTCTTATATATATAAGAATATATATATATAATTTTTTTTTCTTTTTTTTTTTTTTTTTCTCATCCGAATTAAACATGTCTGTGTTTATCCCACACAACCTCCATATCAATTAGATAAATTACCATGGCTAACTTGGCCACTAACTAACCACTGGCTATCTATTTTCGAACTAATTGGAATGGAAAATAAATAAAAAAAGGAAAATAATAAACAATCCAAAAAAGTCTGATCACAGAAAACACTCAAATGGCTGTGTAGTTGAAGGATCACCTTAGGTTTTATTTCAATGGGTTTCATCATGAACGCAACATGCACGCCTATTTTAATAATAACTACAGTGATCCCAATCCTGTTCGAATGAGTACATGAAACGTCCTGTGTTAAAAATTGAACTCAGCTGTGATTTGGAGAAGTAATCCCGTCTGAATAGTGCTTTTGATATAAGTCTCAGACTTTACAGGTGTCACTTGGTTAATGGCAGCGTTATGGCAGAGTCTGGCTGATGAGAGTGGAGACGACAAGAGAGAACAGCCTCACAGTCGGCAGATTAGAGGAGCTCAAACGGCCTGTTTCAGGATCCATTTGAATTATTGATATTCCAAATCCTTTCTGCATGTGTCTAAGTGTGTAACTTCAAATGTAGGCTTTTGTGTGTGCCAGTGTGGCTCTACCCAGATAATGGTCTGCTGTACTCTATGCATTACGGCGGGTTGGTTTGATGGCATATACCATGTGCTAATAGAAATGTATGAATCTGTTTTACTGTGTGCTATGTAGATGTTTTTGTGAAGCTGCAGTAGGCAGGGCTGCATTACATTATTCACATACGAGAGAGAAGAAAGTAATGCAAAAATGCAGAGTGGAGTATGACGGGGGAGATGATGAAGAGCTTTTTATTAAGGGTTTTAAAGCAAAGTGGAGTTTAGATGTTTATGGTTGCCAAGCAACAACTTACTGCATTATGTTGCAGCCTATAGTAGGAACTATCCGTTTTATAATATGTTTCCCCCTTTATTAAATCTGTTATAGTTTTACATAATAATATGAAGCTGTTTTGCACATATGCAGGACTTACTTATGAATACCTTTATCTTTTGGTTTGCGACCATCAATCAATGTTGCAAAGTAAAATAATAAGTACATAAAATTTTCTAAAATAATAAAGAAAATAATTGAAATTAAACAAAATGCAAATATGTAATGGAAAACTTGAATTTAAAATAAAAGGCATTGCGTCCTCAGCAACTAACTCAGAAATAAAATAGGTTTAGTTTGAAGTTCTAAAATTAAAATTAAACAAACATAAATCCAACTGAAATAAATTGCTTCATCCAAAATAGCCATCATTTATTATTGAATGTAATAATTATTATCATTATTTATTATGTATTTTGTAGGGCTTGTAAATTGCGTTTGATTCGATTTAGATTTGCAAGCTTATACACATTTAAATGATGGCTGTCATAATAACTTCCCATATTTATTAATATACATGCATTACATATTGAAGAACATTACAAATTATAATGAATAGCCTGTAATATATGGTGCATACGTTTATTAAAATGCTCCTCTAGAGTTAATTTTTCTAGCTGACTAACGAGTTTATGGACACTTGCATAGGTTTTCTGAGGTAAATGTGACGTACATCGTTTATAAGCTGTTTTACTGACGCCTTTCCACCGTTGAAACACTGATCTAGAAATTCATGTGACATGATGCGGATATCGGTAAGATGTATTCTATCTTTTAACAAACTTTCAGATGGTCATTAATGTTTATTTCGCGCTCTAACTGGTATTAAAGCGGATGAGTTCACGTGAGCTGCGGGGTCACGGGGTGCGAGCTGCTGCCTGGTGTGCACAGCGTCAAAACGGTTTTTATGTTTTTGAAGTTCGTAATAAAATTGACGTAATTTGAAATCTGAGACTTTGTTTCATATCATTTGTAACAACTTACTGCGATTAAATATATATATATATATATATATATATATATATATATATATATATATATATATATATATATATATATATATATATATAATATATATATATATATTTATATACACAAGCACAAGCATCAGAATGTGACTAGGTTGTGTGCATGATGAACATTATGTCACCAGCAGGACCAAAGGGGTATGTTTTATTTTATTTTTACGAAATTAGTTATTTTATACCACCGGTGAATACAAAATAATACAACAGCCAAATCAAAATATACATATGCATCCATTATTATATATATATATATATATATATATATATATATATATATATATATATATATATATATATATATATATATATGTATATATGTATATATGTATATATATATATATATATATATATATATATATATATATATATATATATATATATATATATATATATATATATATATATATAACTAATTTCGTAAAAATAAAATAAAACATACCACTTTGGTCATGCTGGTGACATAATGTTCATCATGCACACAACCTAGTCACATTCTGATGCTTGTGCTTGTGTAACACTGCCTTCTTGAAATGAGAGCAAAATCTTGTTCCTTCCTCTCCGATGTCCTGCTACTCAAAGAGGGCACCACACGTCAATAAATTATGAAAGGATTGAGGGTTGGCGTGCTGTGCTTGCTTTGACTGCTGTTTGAGCTCCCGCTGTCTTGCAGAGAAATCACACACAACATGCCACTGGTTTGTTCTCTCCTACCTTAAATAAACGTCACTCTCAAAGCTTATGAATTTATCACGATGCCCCAAAGGCAAGGAAATGTTCCTTTTAGCACACACCACACAGCGGCCATGCACACTCAAGCAAGGCTGCAGCGAGAAGAATGGGCCTAGATGGCGGGGATATGTTTTGCGATTCCTTTTCTCACCATACTTTCGATTATTATTTGTATGCATTCATATCACAGCCCCTTTTATGAAGCTCCTGGCTGGAGTGAAGTGAAGCAAACCACACAAGAATCACAGTCCAGTTACGATACCACGACTGATCGCAACCTTCTGAATCGCAACAATTATCGTGATTTATACCTTATGTTTGTGTAGTTGGTGATACTCACATCATTGTCAAGTTACTTTGCAGCTTGTTTTTATCAGTCACCATAATCCTTATAAAGTCATGTGTGAATAGTGTCTTGTTGAAGCTACTAGCTGTGTCTCTGTGTAGCGCATTTGTTCTGTGTTCAGGAATGCTCTTTAAGGGTCTCTGGAGAAGCCCATTGGACGAAAACAACTGCAAAAAGCCCTCAAAAGCCCTCAGCCCTCAAACTCAACTGAAATAAAACTCAGTGATGTTGCCATGGTTACTACTTCTCTCATGTCTAATTTTTAGATTTTTCCCATCTTGCTCCATTTTTTTTTTTTTTTTTTTTACTTTGCCTTTTCCTCACTTGTTACTGTAAACGCTGTCTAGAAAGTTTGTTTGCTTTTTGTTTGAAGATGTCTTATTTTTCTCGAGTGGTGCGCTGTATTGCAGTGAGTGGAAAAACATTGTCAGCATGAATGTTTTATTTCTGTAATATAACATATTTCCAAGTGAGGAGTGAAAAAAGTAGGACAGGATTTGATTTTATCCATCGGGAATTGAGGGTTTGAGGAAAGTGTGCACTGAAGTTGAGTCGACCCTTAAACCAGCCTTAGCTGGTTTGCTGGTTAGTCTGTTAAATGTTTTTGGAGGAGTTTGGGGTCAGATGGTTAGGCTGGGAGAATATCTGAAAACCAGTGTTGATGGGTTTGGAGACGAGTTTAAACCAAGGCCAGCAAACAATCATAACTCTTTCCCTGCCAGCATAAAATATATAAATAAAATAAATAAAGATTAAAAAAAAGAAACAAAGAAAAGTTGCCAGCTACCACCAGCGTTTTTGACAATTTTCACAAAATATTTCATGGACCCCAGAATATTTTGTTGTGTGAATATCTGTATGTGCAATATATCAAATTAAAGAACAGATCCAGGTTTTTTGTTTGTTGGTTGTTTTGTTTTTGAACCGTTTTATAATAGCTTCATGCATTCTTTTTTTATCAACACACAAAAAACAAAAACATTTTGAGCAAAAAGACGACATCCACATCGAAATTCAGACCGATTATCAAAACAAGCTGGATTAGATTGAGTCCATCAACGGGGTTTTTCTTCAGTAGGGAGAGCAAAAGTTAATCCAAAAAAATCCACCCAAAGCTTCACTTTTCCTATACTGTATCTCGTCCTGGGTCGACGTTTTATTTAGTAACATTAGGCAGTTTTGATCTAAATGCTGTTATAATGTTGATGATTGATTAAGTTGTTTTACGTATGCAGATGATAACATATAATATCGCTTGTTTCTGCATCTTCTTCGCATGTGTTTTGAACAGGAGATCCTATGCTCTTTCAGAAAATGGGTCATACCGCTGTACTGCTCGCATACCCCTACCGTATAACAGTGAAATTACAGAAAGCCGGAAATTTTTGGTCAATGGTGGGGAAAGAGTTAAACTCGTTTAGTTTTTTTTTTCTTCTTCAGTAGGGAGAGCTAAAGTTAATCCAAAAAAATCCACCCAGAAGTTATTCATGTCAGGGTTTTTTTTTTTATCTCACTTTCAAGCTTTTATCAGAGAAATTGTAAAAAAAAACACTTTTTTTTTGTTTACACTTGCCCAGTGGGCATAAATGGTCAAATTACAAACAATTTCGGTTGTGTAGTGTGGGCGGATATCTTTTCTGAAACGCAGTGTTAATGCAAGTATGGATGAGGATCGTTTATTTTGAAATTCCATGATAAAATGAAAACACACTATTGTCGACATTCATCATAATATGTTGTACATTTTCCTGAGAAACACAATATGTTTTTTTTAAACTTTTGCATGCTTTCCTGCACAGCTCAAACAGTAGAACATGACAATAGCTACTAGGGCTGGGACGATGCAAAATTGATGCATGGCGATTCGTGGATCGATTCCAAGATTTTCAGCCCCCGTCCACACGGAGAAGCATTTAGCTGTATACTATACATTTTGTACCGAATCAGTGTTTTGTCCACATGGATCCGGCGTTTCGGAAGCATGAATCCAATATTTTTTGAAACCGGGTCCCAAAGTGGATAAATCTAAAAAGGACAATCTTCCTTTTTCGTGTGTACAGCCAATCCGTATATTTTGCAAAACGGTGATGTCATCACACTACGTCCATTACGGTGAAAGAGTTAAGGGATACAGCTACGGGCACTGGGCATGTGCACATCAAAATCGCGTCATTTAAGTACCGTATCTGCATTATTGTAAGGGTATGTTTAGGGTCGGGGTAGGAGTAGGCGTTAATAAAACACATCTGTTAAGTAGCAAATGTATTTATTGTTATTTTATTGTGAGATTATGCCTCATTTCCAACCATTGCTTTACCCCTTCTATACATGATGCATTGATCTTCTTCTCCGTTTTTAGTGTATTTCGGTGGGAGAATTACAGTGCCACACACTGGCCTGGCATACATACTTCATAGTTTTGAATCGTTTTCATAGCTCTCGTGTGGACGCAGATATTTCTTGAAACAAGGGGAAAAAAAGATCGGATACGAAAAGCTCTGGCTTTGTGTACGGGGCCTCAAAAGGCATCGCTTTTCTCTCTCGATTTTATTCCGAGCTTTGTTTTTAACAGCAGATGTCGCTTTAGGCTAGTTTTTAACCCCACGCTCAACTGCTCATGAAGAAGAGTGCTCGTATGTTCGGCCGAAAGTGGACTTGCACCTCAGAATGCTTTAATGACACGTGATTAATGTAAAAAGCCCACTGCAAACACCCTTGTTATTCGCTTCAACCTTTTTTACCTTTATGGAGAATTATTTTATAGAAGGTTCAAGTGGTGTGTGTAAGGAACTGGAAGCAAGCAGAGCCAATAGGGCTGTTTCTAAAGCGCACAGTGCCATCTGCTGTTAAAAACTCAGCTCAGAATCAATTAGAGTGAGAATCGCAATGTATTAAAAAAGATATCAGAATCGATACAGAATCATTTCCCGATTCGCAATGCATCGATTTACTGTCCCAGCCCTTATAGCTACAGTACGCTTGTGGGTTTGATTACAAAGGAATGCATTTTTAAATGTATACACAATGCACAGGCTGTCAAAACAAAAACATGTATGACGTGTCTCCGCTTCCTTTCACTGTAGTAAAATGAAGCCAAAATATTCCAGAAATGGCAACTGATCTGTTAAGCCAATGATTTTATTTGTACATCAAGTGTAATTGGATTTTTATTTTTTTATTTGAGTCAAATCCCATTCAATTATTCGGAGAAGGTGGGATTTATGAGCTATTTATGACCTGCCAACACAATCTCACGAAAATCACGAGTGTGCAATCTAGTGGACTGTATATGGTTTTTCGCGTGCATATGATACGCACTTTATAGTGTATTATACGCACAAACCAACCACCCCACCACCCTAATCCTACCCAAGAGCGTGTCATATACACACCATAAAGTGTGTATCATATGCACGCAAAAAACTGCGTAGCATATGCACGCTAATACTCATTTTGGCGTATACATTCCATGAGATTGCACACTTGGATTGACACGCGGCCAGCCACCAATTTTTGACACTTTTCAGGACGTGTGTGACCCAATGAAATGTAAGTTGCTTTGGATTAGACCTGTCACAATGACGATTATCGCAGTCAAAAGAATTCACAATAAATATTAATGTGATAAGTCTAAAAAAATTTTGTGCTTACTGTTTTTTTTAGCTAATTACACTAAAAATATGAGTGTAGGGAGGTGGAGCGAGAGTTGTAACTGCAGAAAAGCATACAGAAAGCATACAATAATATTATTTAGATTTTATTTGACTAAGTATGAGATATTGTTTAGTGTCCCTATTAACATTTATCTACTGCCATCCTTGAGAGAGATCATGGGAAGCTTATCCTGCCGATCACTTCCTGCTGCGTTGCAAGCCATCGATCGGTTATCGATCTCGGTCAATTCAGCACAATGTGGATATTCATATCGGAAGATGTCACATGGCGCGGCAAGATAATGCATCTCCAACGTGCCATTTTCAGCTGTTTTTGTGTGATGCAACATAATAATTCCATTGAATTGGTGTCTTTTTCTCTCCTGCCATATAGGCGGCAATTGGTGACCTTCAAGGCTTAACGCGTACACCATCTTTCCCATCGTTGTAATTGCCTCAATATCTCCTTTGTCCCTGGAAAATTAAACCCTGTTCTTTCTGCTTTTGCTGCTTATTAGCCCCCTGCAGTGTGGATGAATAAATCAATGGCTAAAGCAGGGCAGGTCTAATGGGGAGTGTAAGCATGTCAATGAAAGAGAGGTTCGATGTTAGCCAGCCCCTGACCGCGGGACGCTCTGCGAAAGGCCTTGGGGGTCTGAGGAAAATAGCCACAGCGCTGCATCCACTCCACAGAAAATGTAATTTAATCTTCCAGCATGCGGTCCACATGACCTTGTTGATGAGAGAGAGAAGGCTGAGCTTCTCTCCTATGGGGTCTTCATCAGAGAGCTCATGTACGTGTACTGGGGAGCAGGGGAGTATCTAGGATTTAAGGACATTGAGGGCTTATCCTACAGTCACGATGGGTGGTGGGGGATTTCGAGTATCTAGTGCACTTTAGAACTATTAATAGATATAGCTTTTTTGAACGTTACCTTTCATGTAGATATACAAGTAATATAGCTGTTTGTGAATGCAAAAGTTTTAAAGATCAAAGTGCAAGACAAATAAAGTTACTGTCTCCCAAAAGAAAGAATGGCTATAGTGAAAAAAGTCGTCAGCAGTTCCAGTCTTACTTCTGTGACATACCTACATAACAAATGTGCACAATGCCAGCCTATGGTCTGCCACCGTGACGGGCCAAAAGCGTGTGCTAGTGTCGTGTTTTTTGACCTGTTGAAAGCGGGTCAGCTTGGGCTTGAGAAGTTGTTACGAACAAAGGCAGAGTTTATCTGAGTCTGGAGACGGCAACGCTGTGGATGATTTCATATGTTGACTAACATCACCAATTAAAGTCTTTTAAAAATCATTTTAGCTTGAAACTCATTCTAAGACAGCACCGAGTGTTTGAAATAACATCTGTTTGTGATCTGATGTGGATTCTGATCGCCACACAAGGCATAAATATTTATATGTGATGCAAAAGACTATGCATGCTAACCATTACGATAGTAAACATGGAAAATAGGACTGCTTGACGAAATCAGACAAATCATATAGGCTATCACAATTGTGTATTTATTTGATCTGTCAGTACATCTCGTCTCTTTATAATGGACTGGCTGATATCCATAATTAGTTCCACACATGTCATCAAATAAAAGAGCTCCTCTGTTTCTCTGACTGAAAATATTGGGAAAATACTGGAGAAAGTGCTACAGCTCCTCAGGTCATATTTTTGGTGCAAAATTTGTAGAAATTATCATTCTTTCTAAATGTGATGTGAACATAATGTCCTGTGACCATAAAAGTACTCGTGTCATCTTTTTGGAAATAAATATCTTTATTTCTGTGGGACTAATGTGAAATCTTGACATAAATTAACTCATTATGATCAGTGTAGTTCTGCAACTACACTGTAAAAAAAAGGCAATTTTTACAGTGTAAAAATTATTTTAAATAATCAAATATTTGGCTGATTCATTATTATTATTATTATTATTATTATTATTATTATTATTATTATTATTATTATTATTATTATTATTATTTTTATTTTATTTTATTTTATTTTTTTACATTCAGGTAAAAATTGAAAATACAGACAAAACACACTATTCCACATCCTGCCCAATGCGCTCCTTTAAACAAATGTGTCAGCTGTGCTATGAAGTTTGAAGCTTTCAGGACACACTTTCACATGAAATGGAAATACTCTCATGAATTAGTAACATTTACAGATGAGGATTTAACTTGCAAAATGTGCAATGTGCCAAAGTGCATAACAGGGTATGTTAAACGCTAATGCATTCGCTTGAAGCTTAAAATAAAGAATCCTCATGTTTTGGGCACTTGGCTCATGTACATTTCCTGCAGAAGCTCACTCTGTTTCCTTCACTAGTATTTTTAGATGCATTTTGTCCACAGAAATGCCTTATTCAGTGCTGTAATTTGTCAAGATGGGTAGAAGTTAGTGGCAGACCCGACTAATCGATAATGAGAATCGTTGTTGAGTATTTTCATTATCGATTTTATCGACTAGTTGTTTCAGCCCTAGATCAATGCATTACTAATTGTAAAACATCAATGCTTGGGTTTTAAATTTTTAAGTAAACAACAAAAATGCCAACAAATTGCTTCTTTTATCATGTTCGCTTTACAAACTCGCTGCTATTTCTTTCTTATGAGATTTCTGATAAAACTTCCATCTGTTGGTGAAATGATGGGTTTGTCTGTCATTGCTCCAGAGAGGCTTTGTTATGGGCAGGTTTTAGTGAAGTGATGCGGAGGTTCTTTTTTCAATACTTCATGTAGCTTTTTTGATATTCTTGAAAATGACGAATATCTAGATTGTTGCTACAGTCTTAATAAAATTACTGCATTTCGTCTGCAATGAGATGGTGCTGACTTTGGTCATGTGATGACAATATTAAATTTTATAACCCTGAAAACCCAGAGCTTTATACCACTTGAGTACTACTGGAGTTTTGGGGCACCGTAGCCCAAGAGAAAGTTGGTATCTCTTATTCCTAATCCCATCCCCGAGCGGTGTACACAGAACCTGATGAATCAGAAACTGAAACGAGGGTCAGCTCTCTCACTAGGTGTCCTGGTTAGTGAAGCAGAACATTGAGTTTTTCTGCACAGTTTCTCAAAGCCGAGGGCTTTTATGCTTAGGGCTGCTTTTATTAGGCCAGCAGGTCGACACTGACCCAAAACTGTTCTTTAGGCAAAGACAGACCTCCTAGTTGATGCATTTGACCCTTAAACTAACTCCTTGACACATTTAGAGTGCATTAGTTCTGATTACTCAGACTGAGGGAATAAGTGCTGGGAAAGACTTGCTTGACTCTGTGGGTTGTTGGTTTATGCTCTGGGCTAATAATGTGAACATGTTGGGGTCAGTCTGTGGTGTGGCATAGTGTGAACTGGAAAGTTGATTCCCAAAACGTAATACTAATTTGCAGGGCATTTAGACTCACATAATAATGCTTATGATTATTGACATAAACTCTGGCCTGCACTGTAGCTTGTAGCTTATTCTGCACAAGGGATGTTTAACACACGCGCACACATGCACGTCTGGTTCACTATCTTTGTGAGGACTCTCCATAGACGTAATGGTTTTTGTACTGTACACACTGTGCATTCTATCCCCTTACACTGCCCCTGCCCCATCACAGGAAACATTCTGCATTTTTACTTTCTCAAAAAAAAACTCATCCTGTATGATTTATAAGCCTTTTGAAAATTTCGGACCGCTGTCTGGTCCCCACAATGTAGGTGATCCCAGGATTTACTATCTTTGTGGGGACATTTTGTCCCCATAACGTAGGGTTTACCAGTGATTAGAATTCAGGCAAGTTGTAAGTCATAACTTGGGGATGCTTTCATGTAGGGAATGCATAAACTGAAAATCGAAATGAACTGAATACTGAAAAAAAAAAAAAAAAAAAACATGTCAAATGCTTGAATGACATTATTGTGAATTATAAATTGGCCTGTCAATGGGAGTGGGAATACTGCTTTCCAGTGTGGTTTCCATTGATTTACTGCAGAGTGACTGCAGAATAGTTGACTGTTAATTATGAATTCGATTGCAGCCCCTATTGATAAAGCAATAGCTTAGTATGTTAAATGTGAAATCTTCACATTTAGGGCTTTCGAGTCTTGTAGAAGAACTCTAGATCAACTGATCAATCCAGAGGCACCTAAACCATTTTAGCCATTTGGTACTTAACATGGCCAATCAAGTCATGTTGCTGAAGAAAAAATATTCATATCCTCCTTTTCCTGATGGGAAATCAACAAACATCTGGTATTTTCTCTTCACCTCTCCAAAGTCCACTACACTCAAGTACATATTATGTCCTTCAAACCTCATATGGACTCTTGCTTAGACCTTTGGACATCATATCCAAAGGGAACATATGTGTCCTTAACCTCACCTTGGTATTCTTGCATATCCAGCCCGCTCTCCTGCATCTTAAAGGTCATTCTAGCATTACATTAGCTTGCTTTAGGACCCACCACCGGGTCTTTGATATCCCCCAAATGGCCTGGCTTTCCTTCTCCAGTCCTACATGACCCCAAGGTTGCCTGAGAATTCTCGTATCCATCAATCAAATGCTCAGATGGAGCTTGAACACGTACACTGAAGATGGATCTACAAATGTCAAGGTGCTGTTCTCATCTGTAATGAAACCTAGCTAGTTCAGCCGAACAATTATGTAATTGTTTGTGAGGTTGTGTGTGTGTCAGTGTATGATTTTTCACCCTGGGGATGTGGACTCAAGGAGCTGGTCTACCTGACCTGAACACAAAACTACAAAGCTTTGCTTTCGTGTCAAGAGCAGCTTTGAAGTCATTTAACAATGCTCAAGCCAACCCTAAGTATGAGTAATTTCACAAGATGAGTAATTGACCACGTTTTTTAGGAAGCCATTCTAGACTTTCCATTTTCTACATCTTCACACTGCATTTATTATCATTCTGCCTTTTTAAATGTGAATAAGATAAGTGATAGGCCAAGATGAAATGCTGTTTTTTTGTAGGTGAAGTGGGTAATTTTTGAACAACTAGCATCAACAAATGAAAATGTACAAAAAAAATATCTTTTTTTTTTGGGGGGGGGGGGGGGGGGGGGGGCAGTTTTCTCAAAAGTATCATCTATCATTGGCTGGATAAACTGATAGCCCCACCCCCCAAAGCTACACCATTGGTTGATCTTTACAATTACTATAGAATATTGTATATTATTTAACTGAAGAAAAAAAAAATGGTTATATTAACAATAATATGATTTATATAACACACATCTAAAAACCTCTTAAGAAAACTAACTAACCCTGGAACACGAGCTGCTCCGGAGCA
Source organism: Pseudorasbora parva (assembly GCF_024679245.1). Taxonomy (NCBI): domain Eukaryota; kingdom Metazoa; phylum Chordata; class Actinopteri; order Cypriniformes; family Gobionidae; genus Pseudorasbora; species Pseudorasbora parva. Next base: position 7,425,369 of record NC_090190.1, read on the forward strand.
GGTTATAATAAATGGTCAGTTCACCCAAAAATGAAAATTCGGTCATTAATTACTTACCCTAATGTCTTTCGACACCCGTAAGACCTCCGTTCATCTTCTGAACACAAATGGAGATATTGTTGCTCCGATGGCTCAAACCGGCTCAGACCTGGCCTTCATTGACACCAATGTCATTTCCTCTCTCAAGACATTGTTACAAAGCCCATCTCACTACAGTGATTCTACAATAATTTATGAAGCAGCAAGAATAGTTTTTGTGCCACAAAAAAAAAAAAAAAAAATAGATAACGACATAAAGTGATGGGTCGTTTTCAAAACAATTTTTTGAGCGTTATGAATCAGTGTATTGACTATTCTCGTCGCTTCATAAAATTATTGTAGAACCACTTTAGTGAGATGGACTTTTAAGGACATCTTCAGTGCCTGTTATTGGTCTTAAGAGAGGAAATGACATTGGTGTCAATGAAGCCCTGTCTGAGCCATCGGATTTGATGAACGGAGGTCTTACGGGTGTCGAACAACATTAGGGTAAGTAATTAATGACATCATTTTTTGTGGAACTAACCCATTAAGAGAGTGAGTTGCTATGGCTACTTATATACCCTGAAAGTTACCTCCATTTTTGGAACCTAATGTTAAGGTTATCCGCTTACTCTTAAACATAGCCAGGTATGTCACATAACCTGCTTTCTGGTAATCTCCTCAGATCAAACAAAAGCAAATGTTTGGGAAGCATCAGAGTGTATACTTGTTTTTTGCTAATCAAACTATGAAATTGCTTTCTTACAGTTGTCTCTTCACTGTTCTCCATGTTCAAATCAACCATAAGATTTTTTCCAAGCCATTCTAGATTTGCAATGTTCTTCTTTATCCTCAGACTACATTTATTTTTTAAATGTGAAGAATTAAGGGGTATAAATTAAATGATGTTCGTTGTTGGACAACTAACATCAGCAAACGAACATGTACTAAATAATGTTTTTTTTCTTTCTTTTTTCGAAGCAGTTTTCTCAGAATTATCCCACATCTGTCATTGGTTGGACAAACTGATAGCTCCACCCCTCAAAGCCCCGACATTGGTTAATCCAGTGTTGCTATGTCAGGCTGGTCACACAGATCAAACAAAGGCAAATGTTTTGGAAGCACCGCAGTGTGTACTTTTCTTGCTAATCAAACTACGAAATTGCTTTCTTACAGCTGTCTCTTCATATTACTGACCAATGGAAATCGAAATGTGAGTTTTGTGGCTATAGTCCATTTCTATTAGCTTTGAGTTCATCTGTATGCTAGTGTTCTCCTAAATGTTGGCCTCTAACAAATGTAAAATTCACTTTTAGCTGATATATGCATTGTAAAGCCTTTGACTTCCAGGAAAATGGAACAACATATTAATGACTCATCCAGCAATATAGAGATTTTTATCCAATATAGAGTAAATCTCTCTTGAATGATAATTCCCCAGCCCTTGTAGCCATCCAGCAAGTACACAAATCATGATTCTTGGATGTGATATGACAAAAGTCCATTGGCTATTTAAATAGGACAAGCCTTTAAATATATCCCACCCAAAGTTTGCGTGTTTTAAGCTGCGGTACAAAATGATATACTTGAACAAATCAAAGCCATCCCTGCATCTCTGCAGATCCCCATGCCTGCACTGTCTTTCATTACTGTTTCAGTTTCATCTCAGAACCTATTATTTCCAGACATGCTCCTTACACTGTGTTTGCCTGACCTTCTGTCTTTCCCACCTTCTTTCAAGCTTCTGTTCTCAGGGGCGGTTTAGTGTTTGATTTCTTTGTGCTAGTGAGGGATGCTCTTCTGTTTTTACTGACAGCTGCTCGCTAGTGTACTCAATGAACAAATATATATATATAAAAAAAGAAGTATTCTTTATATAAATAATTGTGTACACATATGTGTATCAAGGAAGTCCTCACATGCATACAGTACATAAATAAATTGGGGCTATGTTCAAAAAAGGCTGTAATAAAAGGTTCAATTTTTTGTCAGTTACCTGTATCTAAAAGTAAGGCATTATACAATATCCTGTCACGCTACTTTTGCATTACTTTTTCTCACCTGGGCTGGGCTTGTTTGTTCTTTTATTAACAAAAAACAAAAAGTTATATTTTTGGCAAATGTAAATGCCTTTTTACACCAAAAGTAAAAGGAATAAGCCTCTGATTGCTGATTTGTTTTTATTTTTGTTGAAACCATTATAATTGTCACGTACACACCGCACATACAACTTGCTGCACTTCTAAAAGTAATGTGTTACTTTACTAGTTACTTGAAAAAAAGTAATCTGATTACGCAACTTAAAGCAGCACTTGGCAACTTTTGCTCTTGGGGTCCCCCTACAATTGGGAAAAAATAATGTCCTCAACTACTGTCGTAAGCTCTGTCATCCTACAACAGGGGATGCCATCGCGTGTGCATTTGTTGACATGACAACCCTGATAGCCCTGAACTAGTGATGCGCGGGTCGTCTCATAACCCGCGGACCCCGTATGTCTATTTAATGATCGCGGGTGCGCGGCGGGTTGTAAAAATATATACAGTGGTGCGGGGCGGGCCAAATAACTTCATAAAAGCGGCCCTGCGGGTTGGTGGAGCACTAACAGTTCCCCTGAACACTGCAGGAGGAGTTCACATGCAGGTGTTCTTCTGGCGGCGCGTGTCATGTGAAATGTCTTCATCCCAGGTACAGTCAGTGCCATATGTTTCAGCATGTCATATGAATATAATTTCATGGGTTTTATTTTTTTCAAACGCCAAATAATCGCGATGCTCACATTTACAAGCCGGCGTCATTATAGTAGTCTATTGGTTACGGTTTTACAGAATCTATATGATACTTCAGTTCAATGTTTGAGTGGTAGATAATCACCATAACAAGCATGACGGCATCGGTCGGGCACGCCTCCTTCAGCTCACGCCAACGAGCAAGCGCTGTTCCAATGTTGATCCTCGTCCTGCCTTTAATCCCATCACTTTTTCGTCTCCTCTTATTGCTTTCCTCCAACAAAACCTTTTCTTTCTTATTTGTCTCTGCTGCTTCGGACATGACTATATTATCCGACGAACAAAGTTGGGCTCGCACGTCCGAATTTAAGGAAGTGTGGGTGTTGGTGGAAGTGACGTATATGCCGTAAAGCAGTCGAATTTGGTAGTTCTTTTTGTTCTCGGGTTACTACCCGAAACCCGAAGTTTAAAAGTACGATTAAAAACGATACAGACCCCATCAGGCTATGGCAGACGTGTCATTCAACCTATTGTAAGTCGATGTATCATCACAAGAGTCTTGAAAATATATTATGAAGGTTGAAAAGTTACCTAGTGCTGCATTAAGTTACTTGTAATGCGTTATCCCTAAATACGACATATGTGTGTGTGTGTGTATATATATATATATATATATATATAATAAATTATTTGTTGTGTATATTATTTATTAATAATGTCAAGTACATTTATGCATTTATCCTACATCAATCCTCGTGGGCCTATAGGCCTCTTTAATTGTTCTCACATTTCTCAGCATTAAAGCTGGCGCAGGAAGGTGCAACACTAATGTGCTAACTAACACAGCTCGTTTGTGATATATCCCCTCAAGTTTTGCCTAACTGAAGCATTTGCCCCAATTTCAATTAAAAGTGGTATTTTGCCATCTCTGGTTCTCTCAGGTTTTTACAATTCCTTTTTGTGTTCTTTTTTTTCCCTCCACAAGGTGCTGTTGGCACTGAATGAATCTACAGTGTTGTTTTATGTACAACAAACACATGGATTCTGGTGTGACTATTTTGACTCAAATCATAAATGTATCCAGGACCACATATGAAAGTCGAGAAAATCGGATTTGAAAGGATTTCAGGGAGAACAAAAAATCAGATTAGTGTCACATGTATACAGACATTGCGATATGGCCTGTCTGCACCCTGCAGTTTAAAATAGCCAATGACAAAAAAATCCCACCATAATCCAACAAAATAAATCAATAAGTAAATAAGCAAACGCATGATCAGATAAGCATTTTCCAAAAATATGAGACACGAGAGAAGCGATAAGCACCTGTGAAATGGAGTGCGACTCGCTTCTTTGTGCCAATTCATATATTTATTTATTTCTTGGTAGAATAATTTGTTTGTGGCATTTTGCTCATGTAAACCCTTTATTCCAGCCATCTCATATTAAGCTTGAGTCAGGAACCTCTCATCATATGAAATATGTATCCACTTTAAACTCTCGTGTTTTCATCTGCCTCGTCTAAAGGCCCCTCTCCAGGGCCAATTCGTAGCTCCATTTAACTCGCTCTGCTGCTGGTGACTGATTCCAGCACACCTCATACACTAAGATAATGTGCTTTTGGGATGCATCGGAATATTCATAACATCCCAACAGATGCTTGACTTGTCAAATGCGTTTTATCTTTATATATTAAACGTTTGATGCTCTATCAAAGGTGAACTCGAAATAAGCATGAAAGGCTCCTCAGCAATATGTGGCTAAAGTTCTGGTCTATGTGTCAAAGATATATCCATGATAAAGAAAAGGACAAATGCTCTAATTTAAAATGGAAAAAATCTAATTTAAAACACAGGGTTCAGTGTTTGCTGCAGGCTAGTCCTGCAGCGCTCTTTCACATGACCTCAGCCATGGGATTTATGTATGTATATTTATGAAGCAACAGCATATCTTACATGCTTATGGATTAGCAGTAGCAGGGTACTTACTGAACTTAATAAACAATCATGAGGGTTTCTATATGATATCTTGTTCTGTCAGGACCACTATCTTTCAAAGATGATTGATTTGACTATTAGAATACAGTTTGGATTGGCAGTACGGTTATGGTTTAAAGTTTATTCATTTTAATTGAGTGTCTATTTACAGTAAGTGCAAATAGCCTGCCTGTTTAGCTCCGCTCACTGATGTCTGGTTGGGCAAAATTATAGAAGGCTTTAAATTATCAAAAGTAGCAATAGCGTATGGGGTAAGACATATTTTGACGCAAATTGACCCGAGTTTGAATCTGCCTTTTGCAGAATTAGCTTTTTTTCCCCATCACATATCAGATCAGAAATGTATTTTTTTATTTTCAATTAAAATAAAAAAATAAAAACAAAGAAAATATTTAAAAAGTGGAAATAAAGTGTCTAACGATTTTTTGCCTGTTAGTGTAAATAGCATATATCGCTAAGAAAATATGCTATTTTTCCTTTTTTTCCCCCTTTTTTTTTTTTCTTCTTTACGATACTTTTAATGAGGCTTCTTTTCTTCATTGTGATATCAGGGCCTTTGTACCACTATGAGATTTTTGACTTCATACCCACCCAAAAAATTATCAAAATTAATTTTAACTCAAATTAAAAACAAGTTTATAATAGAAGAGGTCTCGTCTGTGTTTGGATTGCATTCTTATGTATTTTGAATCAATGGATCAAAAACTATCAAACAGAAAAGATTGTCATGTCATGTGCCACGCTCTATTGAAAAAAAACTCAGAGACCTGTAAATGTCACAGTGGGAAACCTAAAGGATGCATGCGAGTGTGTGTACGTGGACAAACAAAAGTGTGGGAGATTAGTTGAGAGGCTAAACCCTTCCATAAGAGTCATCTGTCTTTTCGGTACATCCGTCTGGGATTTCAGACATCTGAGTAAAGTACGCGTGTCCGTTTTGTGTCTTTGTGAATAGGATTGCGACCTTCACGGAGAGAACACGCAGCCCTGAAATGATTTACAAGTCTGCTCTGAGTGGAAAGGAGGAGAGGAAGGGTGGGGCAGATTGACAAAAAGGTAGAAAGGAGGAAGAAAGTCAGAGATTTCCACCTATTGATCCAGGTGGGAGTGTACAAACACCCGTAGGCCCTTCAAATGAAGGCCGTCCAAACGCGGCCAACTGTATACCAGTAATATGACCCACTAACCACATGTAATTAAGACAAAGGGACTGGTGCCAGAGGGGTGGGCCGACTGAATGAAAAGTGAGCGGCGGCTCAGGAGAGGCTGAATTAGGGCTCGCAAACGCAGCTGTGGAAAAAGGCTGGCGTGAGGAGCTCTGGCAGGCGGGAATCAAGACCGAAGGGGCTGATTTACAGGAAAACTTTCCGCTTCATTAATGCTGTCAGAGGGCTTAAATGGCCCGATGTGTGACACAACCGTTGTTTTTCATCTGGCTCTGTTTCTCCTGTCTTTTCTGTTGTCATTCCCGTCCTCTCTGGCTGCTTGTTTATGACACTCTGCAGTGTCTCCGCAAGAACAGATTAAAGAGGATTAGTGATGTAAATCTGTTAATGAATCTAATATTCAAATAACATTGTGTTGCCCTTCTTGCATTCTCTCCTTCGGAACTCTCTGCTTTGTTTTTCAACACATAATGTTTCACACAATGCAAATTATCAGAGTCTTTAGGGCTGTGACCACTAATTGATAATAACTGATAATGAAAGTCATCAGCACTGGATTTTCTTATTGATTTGTCTTGTCTTTTGTCATTGTTTTGTGGATGGCGAATGGCCGCACTTGCTTAAAAAAGTAATAAACATAAATCCATCCATCCATCCATCCATCCATCCATCCATCCATCCATCCATCCATCCATCCATCCATCCATCCATCTTTTATTTAAACTATTTGGGTGCTTTAAAACTTTTATTTCAAACTCTATTTTATCAATTTCTATTTTATTTTTTTGGTTGTTGAAAATATTTTAACAAAATTATATAGCAGTAGACTGATTTAAATAGTTTGAAGGCGAGTAATGGGCAAACAAAAAAAAAAGAACTGATGATCTGATTTATCAAAGATATATCTGACTGACTAATTGTTTGACATTGAAGATCACTCAACTTTATATCTTTCTTCCCTCATAGGACAAATGACATAGGATGAACACTGCTGGTCATCTCTGTCTGTCTCTGCTGTCATCCCTTTTTGCACTGGCCTGGGCTGTGGAGCCGCTGGGCCAGGCTGCCCCCTGCTCCTCTCTGGTGGCTGGGGTTTTGTACGGCTCCTTCTCGCTCAGGGACCTCTTTCCCAGCCCGTCGGCTCTGGCATCCGGATGCTCCTGGACTGTGGAGAACCCTGACCCCACCAAGTACTCGCTCTATTTCCGTTTCAATCGCCATGCCGGCGCCTGTTTAGCTTTTTCCCCGCTGGTGCTGCCCCTGGACCACTACCTCTCAAACCAGACCTGTGGCCCCCCAGACCAGCCTACCTACCCCTCGGACCCCGAAGCCGTTGAGCTCTGCATGGTCCCAGGACCCCACACCTTCCTGCAGTTTGATAAGAACTTTGTGCAGTTGTGCTTGACCGCTCACCCCAGTGGAGACGGCAACAGCGAAGATGGGGGCCAGACCCCCTTGTCGGCGGAAACTCTGGACTTCCGGCTCGTAGAGGTTCTGCTCATTAATAATGAGAATTCGAGTCAGTTTACGTGTGGAGTCCTGTGCCGGTGGTTCGAGGAATGTTTGCACGTCGGCTCAGGCTGGGAAGCCGAGAGCTGCAGTATCACCCAGACGGGTTGTGTGTGTCCCAACACGGCCCCTCCGGTGTCCCTGCTACCCACTGCACCCCACAACCACTCCTTAGACCCCAGCTCGAGCGTGTTGCAATCCCCACCCGACGACTGTTGTGTAACACAGCTGCATTCAAAGAACGGCATCGCTATAGCACCGAGAGATGTCCGGCAAGGTAAGCCAGGCTTCTTTTTGACCTGTTGCTTGCTGTTCCTTTTACAGCAGTTTCATTCAAATCAATTAAGCTGATCTACAAGCTACTTTGTTTGATTGGGTAACCATGAGCTCGTTTTGGATCACAAACAAAGTGTTTCACTTTCAACTTGATTTGATTCAGAGAGCTCATTTTATATTTCAATTATTAGCCTCTAATTACAAAAGGGAAAGTAACTTTAAAGCTCTTGGAAGTGCCTCCAATGAGTATAAGTGTTTGTGATAAAATGGTAATCACTGACTCCCCTTGGGTGCACTGCTTGCTCCTGCTGATATCGGGAGAGGACTGGGAAGACGTGTGCTACTTAATCTTAAACACCATTTCCTTACTGGGTGTGACTTGATAAGCTTCTATAGTTGCGAGTACTTTGTAAGTGGACAAATCATAGCCAGTTAGAACATTTTGGTGTTTATTTTGCAATGGTTAACCCTTTGAACCCTTAGCTGTTGTCTGGGCTCCTGAATGTGTTTTGATACGCCCTGGCATTTGTGCTTATTTCTGTTATTTGTAACTTTCCATGGCTTAAGTCTGATTACTCATTATTGTAGCAGAGTTTGTGCTGATTACAATGTGAGCAGCATGAAAGTAAAAGTTTATACTTTTGAGAAAATTACATTTTAAAATGTAAGTCATTGAAATAAGGCCCATACTGAATACTTGTTCACAATACTTTTGAAAACTGGATCATGGAGGCTAGAATTTTAGCTTCAAGACAATGTAAAAGTCACTCTGCCCACTCATTCACACACAACAATATATTGATAACAAATTTGTAAGACATGTTTTGTGTCAGGAAGGCTTCCAAGGAGGGCGTGAATCATCATGAATATTGATGTGTTTTACACCTGGAAAGACAGAACCTCCCCTAATTACCTATAATTGCCCTATTAAATGGGACTTTGAGGGAACTAGAACAAATAATGTGAAGAGATTAAAATAGTTTGAAGGTGAGTAATGGGCAAACCCAAACCTAAGGTAAACTCACAGCGAATAAAACAACTTTTGCTGAATTTGGTACCACATGGGCTTCTGTAACTGGTCTTACTCTATCCACTTTGAGTGGGTCTCTGGCGTAGGAGGCGAGCGCGCTAACCAGGACATCAAAAACCGCAGCCACTAGCTCACCTCTTGAGGCCATGGGAGTTAGGTTTACATGCACAGTTCTTACTGGACAACATCTGCACTCACCCCATTAAAACTCAGTCTCATCCGGGTCAAGGCACCAAATGCAACCAGTTGACCTGCTTCAGGTTGGATTTGAACCAGGGTCTCTGGCATGGTAGGCGGGTGTGTTAGCGTCAGCGGAGTGAGCTTTACACGCACAGCTAAATGGCCTATGTCCATTACCCTACTACCATAAAATTCTCACTATTTCTGCCATATAAAGCTATGGTAGAAGTAAGTGTATGCTAGTATATGGTTTGTTTTTATGTGAAGTCTTTATGAGTGAGTCTTTAAATAATTTGCTCAATGAATTCATTATAAAAAACAGATTTATTCAGGAATGGTTGGAGTCGATTGGAGGCGAGAAAGGGTTCAGCTGTGTTGTTTTGATTATTGGTAGATGGAGAAAAAAATGGACAAAATAACTAGACATTGTTTCTAAATGTACTGCGCTGTGTACTTAGAATTTTGGTAAATGCATAGCAAACGCATCGTGACAGATACTGAAATCAAGTGATTGACAAAATGTTCTGCCTGCTTGTTGTGACTGCGTATGACAAAGACGCACCGAAACATAGCTTCACACTGGGTGGCTACATATAAATTAGCATATCACAAATCTGTCACTTTTGCTGCCGTCGCCTTGTGTTGTTAATTTGTGTCGCATTAAGCATAGGATTTGTGGGTGAGGACTGAAGTAGAGGACAGTTCATTGCAGGGAGTGTGGGCCATGTTGATTAATTAAAAAATAAATATAAATAATTATATAGCAGACAGGTTATCGGACCCATGCAGACAATGAACATCATTAATAGACTTCATTATCAAACTCTCACATGTAGACAATAGAGAGAGAGAATGCGTGTTGACAATGAAAAAGAAGCGACTAGAAGGGGAAAGTGGGAATGAGAGGACGTCTATGAGTGCGCATGCTTCAGTCGGGCTTTTCCTGGCTCGCTCTAGAGCCTCTCAGCTAAAGCCACACTGAGTTTTATCCTCCCTTGAGTCAGCATGCTGATTGGCTGTGCCAGACAGAAGGACACTGCCAATGTGCCTGTCACAGAGATGCAGCCTTTTCCTGTGCCCGCAAAGACTGCACATTAAACAGCCTTCTCCCCAAAGCTGACATTACTGACACCAGCCAATTTCAAGCATGGAGAGTTCTTCTCTGGAAAGTTGTTGACATTATTTTTAGGTGTATATTGGGTTATTTTTTACCATAATTAGGCCACTCTGGAATTGAAGATATACATCATCCTGCACTTTAATATAAAAAAAAAAAATGCAGAACATCAGAGCACACATATACAGTATGTATCCTAACTACTAAATAATGTGATTATATATACACATATAATTAGATCCACTAGTATTCTGCACATTTCTTCACATTTTTTTTTTTGTAAGAGGAAATATTAGTTTCTGCCACGGAATGAAAAATAAAGAAATTGTCACAATTTAGGACTTCACAAATGCAAGTTTATATCAAAGAGTTCTGAGTCAGAATTGTGACTTATAGACTCTAAATTGCATGAAATAAAGCATAAATTGCAAAATCTAAACTTGCAATTATGAGAAAAAAGTTACAATTGTGAAGAAGTCTTTTTTGTATTATTATTCTAAAACAGAAACAAGCTTTCAAAGGAATCTGCTGAAATCTGTAAAATATAATTTAAAATGAAAATAAAATATCCTGAGTTATCTCTCATTAAAGTTTCACTTGTAATGAATTCCTTTTGAACATTTGATTAAAATAATATATACTCACATGCCATATGTGTCATATCTATCACCTAATAAAAACATTTTATTTTTCAAAATTAAGCAGTGCTTGGTCATTGGTTGACCTAAATTGGTATTATCTAATTGTGTACTTCAATTTAACAGCTGACAGCTGATTGGTTGATTGTAATCCATTACATACCTTTCTATCAAAGTTATTTGACATTATCAAGATGAAGTTGTTCTGACAGTTTATCTCTGAGTTCTTGTTATAGTTCATTGCCATTTTCTAAACTATAGCGAATGAAGCGTGATGATGTGAGAAAATGTCGAAGGTCTCTGAATACATTTTGGTTTGACTGCAAATCTTTTTAAAACCATTCCACTTCCACTTTTCCAGAATCCACTTGTTTTATGTGTACAGTTTTGTGAAAAACTAAACTGGGCCTTCATCAGAGATCTGCGGGTGGTACATTTTCTACTATAATCCGCGTTTGTTGAACTGCAATTAAATAATTGTGTTTAGATAAGAGATAAAAACCTACCACAGACAACATTTGTTTTGGTTGACTGTCACCATCCCTTGGTGTGTACATGATTTAATTACAGGCATGTTATCCAAATGCTTATATGGACTAATTATTTAATTGTCTTCAGGCCTAGGTATTTCTAGCTCATCTCTAGATCAGAGAAGACAATCCATATGATCAAAAGCCCATGCGCACATTGAGCTTCTTGCGTCTGTGTGTAAACCCCAAGTGCTGCAGCCTCGAGATGGGGTTGACAAAGGCGAATAAAATCCACAAACTGTTACAGCACGTCATTTTTTTTAATGCTAGTGTTGTAACTAATAGAGGCTAATTGGTGTGGTTGTATGCGTGATGTTGATCTAGTTTCCTGTAGACTCAAATATCAGCTTGCAGGCAGAAGAAGCCAGATCGCCATGCTGCATTATCTAGAACGCTTGAGTTGATGTTAATATAATCACTATTTGATTACATGCATAAGGTTTTTTTTCCCCGTTTTTTTTTCTTTCTTAAAGCGCCTTGTGCATTGTGCATTTCTGGAGGTCCCTGTCTGTTCCACATACTTAATGAAAGTTGAATGTTTTCAGCTTTCAAGTAATGTGTCTATCATGTGCATAAGCGGCATACATATCTGTAGTGAATGCCAAAACTGACTTGAAAAAATTCAATTGCAGGAATTAATAGAAACATACTGGCATATACAGAGGCGTTTGTAGGCGGAATTTAATGGTGTCTGACAGCTCATAAGCTCTGTCTTTTCTCAATGGTTTCAGATTGTAGTCTTTCTATTTGTCCAAAGTTTTCGATAAGGTACTTTTCAGGGTCTGTGGAGAAATTATATGAAGTTTCTTGGCATTTCTAACTTTGAATACATTTATATCTTTATTTCCCACAAAGTGATTTTATATCTCACAATTGCAACTTTATTTCTCACAATGGGACTTTTTATCTCACAATTATGACAACTGACCTATTGCTAAGCCCGCCCCCCTTAGTTACTGTTGCTAACTCGAAAAAAAAAAAAAAGATTTGCTATGTCTTACAATGACAGCTGTCAGTATGAAAACCGTATCCCAAGATGTTTTTGGACACAAAATATAGTGGATACCCCGTCTGAATGATGGCTAAACTTTACTGATGGTTTATGAAGTTTATTACATAGTTTTGAACTCCAAAAATATCGCTGTAAGAGCTGAACAAACAAAGCATAAGTGCGCGTTAACATCTCATTCACAAACTCCCTCTCTTCTTTGCATTATCATTAATATACACAGCAAATTACGCAAAAACACTCATACAACTAACGGTAAACAAAAATACTGATATTTTGCCTTTTTGGGGGTGCATTTAATAACCGATCTGCAAAACCACTCTGATAAACTGTGTGCACTCTCTCTTTCACTATCCGTAAACTACGAGTAAGACAGATAATGTAGACCTTTAACATATTTAAACTCAGAAATATAACAAATGTATACAAACACAAATTAAACAATAAATCGCAATAAAGCCTGTAACACAGAAGGACCACCTCTTGTCGAGGAGCATTTAAGTGGGACTTAAATATATAATAGATTTTAAAATAAATATGATGAGACATTAATTTAAAAACAAGGGTTTACAGATCACAGTGCAAGCAGGAGAAGCTTCATATGATGGCAACATCCCGGATCAACACTGTTCATGTACCAAAGGGTAAGTTAACATTAATTTACATTTAACAATCTTAATATGAAGAGATGCACTGAAATATTGACCATCGTTTATGTGTTTTTGATCTAAATTACACTGTAACATGACATCAGAACAGTTAGTTATTTTGGTTTGTATACCATAACTCAATGAGAGTATGACAAACAGAACATCCTCTTAGGATACCTGCAATCAGTGTTACAGTACCCCAGGAACATTGTTTCACCATTTTTGTAGCATAAACACCATCAAACCAATGAGAGCGTCAGATTTTCCAATGTTTCTCTATGGCACTAAAACCTAAAGATATCTGAGTTACGGTCCTAACGCAAATTATACTCAACTGCCATTGGCGCATCTGCGTTCGTGGGGAGGGGCTTACCGATAGGTCAATTACGAGAAATAATGTCTGACAATTGCACATTTTTCTGACATTTGGTATTTCTGTGGCTTTTTAAAAATAAATAATATCAATCATAATGTGATTTTACGGGCCCTATCTTAATGATCTAAGTGCATGGTCTGAAGCACATGGCACACATGCACTTAGAGTGTGACTTTTGCTAGTCTAATGGTAGAAAAAAAAAAAAGGTTGGCGTGCCGGGCACATGGTTCGAATGGGTTGTACCTGGTCTCTTAATGAGTCATGGGTGTGTTTTGGGTGTAACGTATACTAAACCAAACAGAGTTTTCTATTCCCTTTCAAAGCCATCTACGCTTGAACCATGGCGGATTCACTATTTACATGGAGGATTTATAAATCGGAAAGACTGAATGCTTCTCCAAAGAGGAATCCTTTTATTTGTAATATTGTGCTGCTGCTTGTGTGTGTAATAAGCAGAGTGTATGCATGTTGTGTACCCGCCTATTGGCGCATAGTACTAACACAACCTTTAAATGACACAACAAATACTGAGCTATTGACTTTAGACAGGGTTTTGTTGGTAAATGGTGTAATCGTTTGGGCGAACAGATTGGCGCGAGTGCATTTGCTATTTAAACAACGTGGTGCTGGACATGAAAATGAAAACATCTTTGAGCTAAAACTAGTTAAAACACTTGTGTCTTAGTTTACATTACTTATTTTACATGATATAACTTTGGAGTAAAAGTAACATGATGAGAAATAAAATTATATATATGTATGTATATATATATATATATATATATATATATATATATATATATATATATATATATATATATATATATATATATACAGTCTTGTTCAAAATAATAGCAGTACAATGTGACTAACCAGAATAATCAAGGTTTTTTGTATATTTTTTATTGCTACGTGGCAAACAAGTTACCAGTAGGGTCAGTAGATTCTCAGAAAACAAACAAGACCCAGCATTCATGATATGCACGCTCTTAAGGCTGTGCAATTGGGCAATTAGTTGAAAGGGGTGTGTTCAAAAAAATAGCAGTGTCTACCTTTGACTGTACAAACTCAAAACTATTTTGTACAAACTTTTTTTTTTCTGGGATTTAGCAATCCTGTGAATCACTAAACTAATATTTAGTTGTATGACCACAGTTTTTTAAAACTGCTTGACATCTGTGTGGCATGGAGTCAACCAACTTGTGGCACCTCTCAGCTGTTATTCCACTCCATGATTCTTTAACAACATTCCACAATTCATTCACATTTCTTGGTTTTGCTTCAGAAACAGCATTTTTGATATCACCCCACAAGTTCTCAATTGGATTAAGGTCTGGAGATTGGGCTGGCCACTCCATAACATTAATTTTGTTGGTTTGGAACCAAGACTTTGCCCGTTTACTAGTGTGTTTTGGGTCATTGTCTTGTTGAAACAACCGTTTCAAGGGCATGTCCTCTTCAGCATAGGGCAACATGACCTCTTCAAGTATTTTAACATATGCAAACTGATCCATGATCCCTGGTATGCGATAAATAGGCCCAACACCATAGTAGGAGAAACATGCCCATATCATGATGCTTGCACCTCCATGCTTCACTGTCTTCACTGTGTACTGTGGCTTGAATTCAGAGTTTGGGGGTCGTCTCACAAACTGCCTGTGGCCCTTGGACCCAAAAAGAACAATTTTACTCTCATCAGTCCACAAAATGTTCCTCCATTTCTCTTTAGGCCAGTTGATGTGTTCTTTGGCAAATTGTAACCTCTTCTGCACATGCCTTTTTTTTAACAGAGGGACTTTGCGGGGGATTCTTGAAAATAGATTAGCTTCACACAGACGTCTTCTAACTGTCACAGTACTTACAGGTAACTCCAGACTGTCTTTGATCATCCTGGAGGTGATCATTGGCTGAGCCTTTGCCATTCTGGTTATTCTTCTATCCATTTTGATGGTTGTCTTCCGTTTTTTTCCATGTCTCTCTGGTTTTGCTCTCCATTTTAAGGCATTGGAGATCATTTTAGCTGAACAGCCTATCATTTTTTGCACCTCTTTATACTAATAAACTTTTTAATCAAAGTACGCTGTTCTTCTGAACAATGTCTTGAACGACCCATTTTCCTCAGCTTTCAAATGCATGTTCAACAAGTGTTGGCTTCATCCTTAAATAGGGGCCACCTGATTCACACCTGTTTCTTCACAAAATTGATGACCTCAGTGATTGAATGCCACACTGCTATTTTTTTGAACACACCCCTTTCAACTAATTCAACTTATTACCCAATTGCACAGCCTTAAGAGCGTGCATATCATGAATGCTGGGTCTCATTTGTTTTCTGAGAATCTACTGAACCTACTGGTAACTTGTTTGCCACGTAGCAATAAAAAATATACTAAAAACCTTGATTATTCTGGTTAGTCACATTGTACTGCTATTATTTTGAACAAGACTGTATATATATATATATATATATAAAATTGTATTATTATTACTTATTTTTTTATTTTTTTATTTATTTTTTTATTTATTTATTTTTATTATTTTTTTTATTTATTTTTTTGGTGTTACTGTAACTTTTTTTTTTTTTTTTGTCCTTGAGATGGCAGACTAACTGGTTTGGTTGTCCCTGAAGTCAGTAAAGGTTGAAAAGCCCTGCTGTTTGTCATCAGAAATATAGAAGATGGCTGCTGCTTTGCTGAATTACATGCAGAGAGAGACGCCAGCTTGGGTCATTGTTTCAGTTGCGGCTTTTTGTGTTGATTTTCTCTTAGTCTGTGGGAAATATTATTTCATTCTTTGAATTTTGACTACACTACATTTCTGTTTCCCCAGCTGGCGTTCTAACACACTGTCTGTTATTTCACTGACATATGGAAAGGCTAATGAGTACAAGGTGAAATATAACAGAGGTTATATGAAGCATGAAAGACATCATTACACTCTATTACTATGAATTTGTCTGGGCGTGTTTCTCTGAATTCTTAAAATACTTCTTTGGCAATTGTGATGTTTCAGGTTGCAGACAGTGGAGTAAAGGTATACTGTTATGACTGCTACTAACAATTAATGTTCAAATAGTCAATTTGTAGGAGATAAGTCATTTTGTCCATAATTATCTGATTACTACATATATTTTAGCATAACAATATCTATTCCCCAAATAGTGTAACTTTTACTGGCAACAAGCTGTTACCAGTATAGCATGAACAAAATTCTTATCATTGCCAAATTATAAATTAGGAATACCACTTTTTTTCAGAACGATTCTGATGCCGATACTTAATTTTTTGTTCTCGCCAATGCTGATTGCTGATATCTATAAGCCTGTTTTCGCCACAGAATATTGATATATTATGATATTATGTATTTGTATTATGTATTATGATATATAAACGCACAATTGCATGCTATGAAGTCAGAATTGTGAGATATAACGTCCCAGCTATAAAATCAGAATTGATTTGAATCAGAATCTGAAAAAATAAAGTCTAGTGTTGTCACGATACCAAAATTTTGACTTCGATACGATACCAGATAAAAATACCTTGATACCGTTACTAAATCGATACCACGGTAAAAAAAAACAAACAAACAGATAATATCAATAATATGACAACAGAATTTATTATTCATTGTTTTTATTTACTAAAAATTCACTTGGCCAGCATGTTCCTGCCCTGGTTTTTGCCCATTCCCTCCTCTTATTGCTATAATAACTACATGCCAATGTGAACATCCTTACAGAGATCATCATTATCAATCATGTTATCATTTACTAACCTTTCACTTCTCAACAGGTTGGGATGACCAAAATCTTATTTAATGATTCGAGTAATTTCATATTTTTTAAGTGTAATTTTATAATTATAATATATTTTTAAAAAGCAAAAATGCTAATTACAAACAATATGACAAAAACAGTGCTTTATTTTTCAGCTACATTAGGTCTATTTAAAGCAAGTCAAATTAATTAATAATGAAATATAAAACTGCTTACTAGTCTTCATTTAATAATTTAACAATAAACTGATTCTTAATAAATATATTTTAGTTATTTAGCCAAGCATGTGGTGGTTTTCTATTTTTCATTGGTGTTTGCGGAACATTAATCACAGAAAATTAGGCCTGGCTTAAGACCTGCACTGATCTAATTACCTCAGCTGTACACGTTCACTAAAGACATATCCGACTGTGTTTATCTGAATACTCGCCAGACCGTGCATTTTTACACGTTTGACCATTCAAACCAAAATAATAATCCGCTAAAGAACTGAATCGCGACCGCATGTTGTCTGAAAGGTGTGTGTGGGCACACGCTTTAGTTCAGAGTCCGGCAGCGCGAGCACGTCACGCGTCACGCTTTTTCTTCTCATGCGCGCATATTTCTGTTGCTATCTTTATCATGTGCTGCGCGTATATATTTAACACTTCTACTTTCAATGTTTAGTGAACGATGGAAGCAGAGTTCCGCAAACACGTGTCCTGACACCTGCTGTCACACATTCACGCAAATTAAGAAATACAGCTCATGTTAGCTCTTCCTTCTTAAAGTACCGGTACTAATAAAATTCCATATCCTACCGTTTGTAGTAGCAAGGTATCGCAATACTTTTCTAGTACCGGTATATCGTGCAACACTAATAAAATCAGCATTCACGCAATTCTGACTTTATATCTCGGAATTGCGACTCTATCACACAATTTTGGATTGCGAGAAAAGATTGTGAGATAAAATATTGCAATTTCCTTTTTTAGTGTTTTATTCTGTGATAGAAACAAGCTTGCATAGATACTTGTATTTTCATTGCATTAAGTTGGCTTAATAAGTTATAATATATTTTAGTTTTATTATTTTACCTTGCAAGGCTACATTTTTAAAACAGGGATATCAGTTTGGGTGTAGTTTGACTTGCAAAATAGTCCAAGATGAAGAAAAATTGTGAAAAAAACAACAACAACAACAACAACAAAAAAACGTGGATTGTCATTCTTCCTGAAAACATGAATAAATAAATGATTTATACATGATAGATATTTTATCCATATCACCCACACCCAGGGTTGCCAACCCTCACGCATTTGGCGTGACACACACGCTTTCAGGCTCTGTGTCACGCTCTCATGCTGCCCAACTTAATCTCACGCCAAATTGCCAAACCTGCTTTTATATTAAACAAAGCTAGGCCTAGAGCTTTTTAAATTATTATTATTAAGTTTTAATGCGAAATTCAAACAAGAAATAGCGTTTTGGCGCTAATGTTAAAGCCAGAGGCGTTGAAAAGCGGAGTGGCATGCTCTCATCTCCCGGCGGCGCACGCAGTCACGTGGTAGGCTACATGGAGTGCTCAATTTCTTTTAGCGCGGTGTCAACGCATTTCTACTAAATACTGTTTATGCAATAATTGTTGTCAATTAATGACCACTTAAAATATATTTCTTCTAATATTTGTATTATGTATATTTCAATTTGTGTAGTAATTAAGGTTAAAATATAGAATTCCAATTCCAAGAGGTAAATTAGAGTAATTTTGTTGCTTAAAAAATAATAATGTTAATTTGTAATGCCATTACCCAGTAGGTGCCTTATAGCTCTTTAATAAATATACATGTATCTAATCTAGTTGCTCAAAAACAGTCTTCCATTTGAAGAAATATTTAGATATGATCAAACACTAGATTTCTTTAAATGTGAAATTTTTAAAACGGTAATAATAACTAGTATCCTAATATTTTTAATGAATAATGAGACTAATATAAGCACAAACAAGTAAATATATAAATGAATGCAAGCACATCATTTGACCCAAGAAACAAATTCTATAGAAATAGTGCTAAGATAAACTAATTTTCCTCATGTACAGTAAGCTATATACTACATGTGAATTGATACTGAATTAAGTTCGAAATAGCCCCCCCACTTCTGCTGGAAATAGCTAGTGACTTCGGCGACATAACTGCCATTACAAAAGGAAAGAAGATAGACTGAATGCTATGCTATAGTCTGACTATAGTTTTATTAACTTCCGTGCCCACACACTCTTATAGTTGCTCACTTTCTGTCTCTCTATTTGGACTTGAGACTTTGAATCAATATAACTCACTCGTCTCTGAATTATAAGCGTGCCAAGAGAGACTCACAAACTGGTAGAAGCCTCCCAGAGTTTCTGCAAAACGAATAACTTGGGGATACTCATTTGGCTTAACGTTATGGGAAGGGCAGCTGATTTTTTTTGTGCGAGATCCAATTTTTAGGAACTCGTATGGAATATGTGCATGCTTTTTCAGTGGTGATGGAATGGGACTTGATTGTGTTCAAATGTCTTGTGTTTATAACAGAAATCATTCATAATGATTTGTATTTATTAATATGTATAATGAATGTTTAATTTATATATCTATATAAATTAAATTATTCAATATACTGAAGTCAAAACTATCAAGCATTCGAATTATGCAGAAATCTGCCAAACTTGTTATAACAAAATCATTTATTTAGAATAAATGTGTTCTCATTGAAAGCTTATCTGCAGGTGGTATTTGTGTAGATGCGGACACAGTATATGTGTATATTATGTGGAGCTGGGCAATGCCCGAGGCGAGGCTGCAGTGTTGTTTTTAGAGATTTGTTAACAGTGGCAGTGTCATCATGATGGATGGAGGAGTCTTCTCAGTTCTGGCTCTGCTGCTGATCTGAACTGCAGGGGCGTAGGAAGGAAGGGGCTCGCTCTGCGATCCGAGTCCAGCTTTCCCCCGCCTTCTATCCACACATGGTTCCCCTTGACCAAGAGAGCCAGTAGGTTAAGATGAGGGTCGCTGCTGCGCTCTCTTACACCTTTCAGCCAGGTGTTCTAATCCTTGCTTACTTTTTTAAATGTTAGAAGGTTTTTTAGAGTTATCTGGTTTCCCACAGTCATGGAAAAGCTGCATATATTCTGCAAATTCAGTTTCTTGGGACCCTTGGTACTTTATTCTATGATGGATACATAATAATTTTAAACCAGGCAACATAACTCTTACACAGAAGTTAAATCTATTTTACCTCATTGGATTTAGGATAAACCAACACCAATTTACTTGTGGTATTGGCAGAATGCTTCCATATGGGCTTGACATTAACATACTACAACCTGCCAAATGCGGGTGAATTTAACCGCAGTCACTCCTACGAGCCACTTTGTTGGGTTGAATTTTATATATAATATATTCATTTTTCATTTGTAAACTTTTAAAAAGGCATCTAAAATAATCAACTATGTGCATGTAATGTAAAGAAATATATAGATTTTTCGCTACATATCGATACTGAAATATCTGAAATGCTTCCCATCATTTTCTGAAGAATCAAGACATGATACCAGCTGTCCTTTCTCGCTCTCTCATCTCTCTGACAGCAAGTTGACATACAATACCCCTCCCCTCACTCGCTTATTTCATTTGCTCCGGATGAATATTGTTGGTGTTACAGGGCTTGAATTTCGGCATTGTATTGTGCATGTTGCGCATAATTGTACTAATTCCCGCAGATTGTGTGCTCAAAAAAGCCACCTCTCATTTTTTTGCTACATATTGTACTTAGTCAAATGCACACAAAATAAAGTCCGATTTTTTGTAATACTCTGTATTTGCTGTGTTACTTAGCATATTGCGTGCTGGAAGGAGGATGCGTTTCGATTTTGCTCTTTTCCCTCCCTATTCTAGCTTATACTACTGAGTAATATCCACAAATTTGTATTTAAGGCACTTTTTGCGTTTCATCGCCTCCTTATGAGAGATCGCCTCCGAAACTCCTCAGTTGTAAGTCACTTTAGATAAAGTGTCTGCTAAATGCATACATGTAAATGTAAACATTGCTTTAAAGGTGCACTGTGTACATTTTAGACATCTGGCAAAGACTAGCACTCTGTAGAGAAGTTTGTCCCTTTAGGGCTACTGTAGAAACATGATGGCACAAAATGGTGACTTCACTGTAAGGGGACCGGTGGTGCATGGAGATAGAAATGGCTCATTCTAAGGTAATAAAAACATAACAATTCATTAAATAATATCTTTATACACCACTGAAACAGTTATGTATATTTTATTGCATTTATGTCAATAGTTCCTCATAAATATTACACTCTGCACCTTTAATTGCTCAAAGGCATACGTTTGGGACTGGATTACCTGTAATGAGCTGTTTTGCTGTGAATTGTCTATAGTTCATCTGAACAGTGTCAAATAGGGCAGAAAGGAAAGGGCAGTGGGAGTGTGTGGGGTAACCTTGTCAATTATGAATCTTGGCACTGCCATCAGTTCCATGTGTGCCGTCATAATTCACCTTTAAGAATTGTTTACCATGCTTAACTGCCTATTATAGTCTGGTTTTACTTTTTATTTCTGTGCACTGCTGACTTGTGTAATTATCACTATAATTTTGTAAGAGACAAACCAATTATAGATGTGAAAATGTGTCACGTGTGTAAAAACACTCCCTGCATACATGATCTCTATCCAGTCTTTCAGTGCTAATTCTTACATCAAACACTCAACGTTTGTTCAGAGATGGCAGATCTTCAACGTTAATAGTCTAGGATCACGCTCTTTTATCCGTCTCCATTTCTTGGCCTCATTGGCGGTGTGTTCAGAGACAGGAGTATAATTCCACTTCATTGTGTAGACTTATTATGTCATAGATAAATACCCTACATCCAAATAGCTCAAAAGCAACAGCCCATGCATCCAGGAAAATAAGATCTTCCAAGCACAAAGAGCTGCAGGTAGTCTTGGAAAACGAAAAATCCCCAGAGAACGCTGACTTGTTCTTGTTCTGTTCTTCAGATTTGTTTCTCGTTCTCTCAGAGCTGACTTTCAGGGAGTGTAATGTTTGAGGAAGCTTTAATTGCTTGTTAATCTGATCTGCCTTGATCTTGAGGTGTCTGGTGTGTCAGAAAGATAGCCAGTTGACAGGTCCCAAGAGGAGAAAGTGTGATCATATTGTGTAGGCCTTGCGGCTATACTTTTGAAACGGCGAGTATTTTAATGTTTACAAATTGGATCCATTCACTTGCTTTGGGTGTCTCTCACTGTAACTCGGATTTCTGTTTTTTAAAGGAAGGACAAGCTGAAAGTAATATTTGAAGTTATCGGCATTGTGCCGCACGTGTTTTACTTTGTAGTGAAACCGAAAACGAAGTCAATCTCTATTCTATTGAGATTCCACAAGGAGAGACGACCTGAGAAAACCAAATAAGTACTACTAGATATTCCTCGGTTTGATTCATTTTTAGAAATTCATTGCCACATGCTGCTTTTGTGCCATACTTTCTTCGGCCTATTAGATTGCATTGTGAACCATTAAATTCAAACAATTTCCGACTATGAGGACTTTCAAGATTACGATGCCTCCTCAGAAATACTTCTGAGAAAAACACGAGCACTGCATCATAAAAGAAACATGACTGCTCCTGCTCCTGCTCCTTCCTGCTCTCTCCATCCAGTCTTAGGTCCGCCATAGGCGGTGCTCGCTCGCAACAGAGCGTCTGCCCATCACTGTTTCCGTGCACGGTGGGAGGAAAAAGGGCTGTCCAAATCTTCAAAAGCGGGCCCTTCGAAAGTCTCCTCCCCGAGCTGCGAAGCTGTCTGGTTGAAAGACTTGTCTTTGTGCTGTTTCCATGCATGAGAGGAGCATCGATCAGAAGAGGTTGTCATTAAACGTGGCGCTGCACTTTGTCTATTTTTGGTAGCATGACAGAGGTTTGGGCGGTGTGCAGGGGCCCGGCGGAGAACCGTCGTTAATCATTAAAGTCACCGCGGCTCACACAGCGCGGTAACTGATGCAGTATACATGCACTGCACCAACATGCATGCACATATTTTGAACACACAGCCAGGTGAATGAAACCAGCCTCTCTGAAATTCAGAGGGAATGCGGGTTGTTCTCTGCTATTCACTTTGAAGACTTTGGGCAAAGTCACAGAGGAAGAAAAAAAAACAGATAAAAGGAGAGAGAGAGAGGGAGAGAGGGAGAGAGGGAGAGATAGAGAGAGAGAGAGAGAGAGAGAGAGAGAGAGAGAGAGAGAGAGAGAGAGAGAGAGAGAGAGAGAGAGAGAGAGAGAGAGAGAGAGAGAGAGAGAGAGAGAGAGAGAGAGAGAGAGAGAGAGAGAGAGAGAGAGAGAGAGAGGGGTGGATGGAACCCTGTAGGGTCTCGGTCTTATTGTATGATTATTTTCAGAGCGCCTTTGGTGTACTCTCAGAGGCCTGACTCACATGGGGGGTGTTATCTAGCTTTCTTTGTGGTCCCTTTCTTCTATGCTTCCCCATACATGGACTTTCTTTGCTATTACTTATCCTTCCAGTGTCTTTAAAATTGTAGTCACAAACAGCACCGTACAATTGTACAAATATAATATGTCTAGCTGCAAATGTTCTCTGCCTCTGAGGCAGAAATTGCACTTTAGCTGGTGTATTACTGCTATTAATTTAATCATAATATATAATCATACCTACCACTGCCTTTGGAAATCAGTGTCCTAAAATACAATGTTTTTGTACCTCTGAGAAGGAAAATTAGAATCCGTCTTTGGCTCTCAGTGTACGCAGAGCAATCTGCTTTATGAATGAGGCTCTCATTCCCGGTCATGCTTGTTCAACAAGCTTGGGTTTGGGAAGTAGAAGACCCACACACCTCAAGCTGTCGCTGTACAACACTCGACACTCTGAATCAGAAAACCATACCCACCATCTTTGGCAGGAGGACTTGTTTGGACCAGGATTTGTTTGGGTTTCACACTGAGCTTTTTAGAACAGACTGCAGTCGCAAACGTTCTCAGATTCAGACCAAACGGACATATGCCATCGTCTTTGAGCAGCAAGAACCAGTCTGGCTGGTTGTAATTTATTTAATTTTGGTAAAGTATACTGCAGTTGTGATTTCAAAATACTATGACATAATATTGATGTGCAACAGTTGTTGAAAACCAACTATTCTGCCTCCATCCAATCAACAACCAGTGGGTAGACCAAGTTCCGGCTAAATATTTCGATTAAATGAAAGGTAGGCAATTACAGAGAGGCTAGCTTTGCAAGTGTACACTCTCAGAAAAACGTACAGCACTGTCACTGGGGAAGTGACAAGGTGCATCTTTGTACCTTACTTTCCCATATATATTAGTGACTTAAAGGTACATATTCTTTCGTACCTTAGGGTACTACCCCAGTGAAAGAGCTGTGCCTTTTTTATTGACGGCGTAAGATCACACTTTTCCGTTATTTGTGAAAAAATGCTGGCCAAAAACGAAATTTTCCAGGTTTCCGTGTTTTCACTGTTAGACGCTAGGGTCTAGGGCACTATTACGTATCTTCTGAATGAGAATAGAATCTCCTGTTCAAAACACACACGAGGATGACGCAGTAAAAAAAGCGATCGCATGTAAACAGATGCATATGCAAAATAACGTGATCTTCATCATTAAACATTATATAAATCAAAACTATTTAATGTCACTAAATGAAATGTGGACCCAAGACGAGCTACAGGACTATCCAAGCATGGACTCGATCCACTACATCTGTGTTTGTTCATCGATCTGGATGTAGTATTTTACAAAAATGAGATTTTCTCAGCTTTTTGTTCAAAATGTTGCTGTTTTATGAAACTTAGAATAAAGCTAGAATAAAAGAGTTAACAGTCTATTCGGACCAAATGCAATGATTTTACTAATATTTTTTTGGTTCTGAGACTTATTACTTACCGAATACTTTATTTTGAAAGTTTTGCTTTCCACATCCCTGTTATCTAATCAATAGCACTGCCGTCTACGGTCATCCCATGAAGCGGGCCGGGCATGCTATTGTTTTGTGGCTTTGCTGCTAGCATGCATGCTGAATGTGCATCAAGCGACAGTGCCGCCAAAGCAAAAGCACCTGAATGCACAACTTCCCGTTGGGCACCAATTACTGCTGCAGCCTGAATCAGTCACAATCCTCATTAATGTGTGAAATCGGGTTCAGCTCGAGGGACTGTAAAGGGTCTCTTGTGCGCCCCCTCTTTTTCCGGTGTGAAGCAGCACCGCTGCTAATTAGAGCCCTGTCCTGATCCGAGCCCCGTGGGAGCTGAGAGTGGATCTCTGTGCTCTTAAAATCTGACAAAGAATTCAGCCACAAGGTGTGTAGTATGGATAATCCAGCTGGACTCTGGTTTTTAAGATACTGTGTTCGGCCACATGGTCTATTTCTGTTGTTCCAAATAAAGGTTTATGCAGCCTTTTTACATGTATTTATAAGGGGCCAAGCACTGAGGGTTATTATTCTTCTGGCTGGGAGTCTATTGCAGCTCCTACAACGGTATGCTAAAAAGGTGTGATATTTGGCAATGCGAGTAGAATTAATTTCAATATCCCTAGTGCAGTGTTGGTGCCAGTTTCTCATGCCCTCTAGTGCCACCAACAGTTCCAAATGTATTTAACTTTTTAGCTACTAACTTTTCAACTACATTTCCTAGAAATGAAATTGTAGACCTGGGGAGGTTTAACTTTCTGCCTGACTACATTACTCGCTATTTTGAATTTTTCAGAATGCCTCCAACAGGGCCTCGATTTATTCCCCAAATTTGGCTCAGATCATATTGAAACCATGCATGTCAAAAGTTGTTGATGCACTAAACCTGTTGTAACACATTCACAAATTCGAGGACTCCATACAGAAATCGAGGCAGTAACCTTACAATGCGTGAAATGTTGACATGGAACATTCTATATATCATGTTATGCCTGAGTGTTGAATTGATATAGCTATAGCTTTGAATTTTTATTTGTTTAGGGCATGAGCACCAATGGTGCAAGGACCCTCTTTTCAACATAGTTTACTTTTCACTCTGCTATTTTTAGTTTTAGTTTACTTATTTTACTTTATTTGACTTGTTTTAGATAAAGCTGCAGTCCATAAGTTGAGTCGCCATCTCTGTTTGGAACCTGAATTGCAGTTATTTGTGGAATTACCATATGTGAGTCGGGCATCAGCAGCTCATAAGCGCGGATTAATATTTTTTTTTTGAAGAGTATGTGCGACTGTCATTCATTCACTGCACCGGTGTATATACTGTACTTCAGAATCAATGATTCTACATCTTGGAGTATAACCTAAATAAGAATTTTCATCGCAAAATGTCACCTGGACAAGTAAGTCAGCGGTTTTCAAACCTCCAGCTCTGCACATTGCACTGCACCTCATCTACCACATCTGATTCAACTCATGAGCTCAGTATTAGAGACTGAAGACCTGAAGTGGGTGTGTCAAATATTAAAACCTGTCCTCCAGGATCCACTGAAGAACGTGATCCACTCCTCACATACTCTAGTAGCCGGACTCCTCCTTTATGTATACAAATGTGACGTAATGACGCAAAGACATGCTTGAATTTCCCACGGAAATCCATCATACCACTCTAATTATAACACTTTATCATAAGCTTACCATTGTGAATTGAGCTATGGTAAGGAGAGTTTTTAATACTGGCTTGTTGCGTACTTGCTCAAATTTAAAATTAATTTTGCATAATTTTTAACCAAAAAAAAGTTCCGGACTGCAGCTTTAATTATTATTATTATATATATATATTATATATATATATATATATATATATATATATATATATATATATATATATATATATATATATATATATATATATATATATATATATATATATATATATATATATATATATATATATATATATATATATATATATATATATATATATATTGTAATTTTTTTAGGGCTGTTAGTCAAGTTAAATGTGGCACATTTTTTTTATTTCTAAAAACAGTTTGGTGTTAACCCTTAAATGCATGACCATTTCGCCAAACATTCGTACATATTCGGGTCTTTAGCGACCCGGATCTATATCTAACATGGATAGATCTCTACATGTCACAATAATACTCCTGATATTAGAGTAACAATTACATTAAAATAAAACATATTTTGTTACCTTTTGCAGATTGAAACGGTTCAGTTTGAGCAGATGTTTTATACCATCATCATGATTCCTCAGAGCTCATTTCCCAGTACATTTGGCTCATATTCGCCATCTCACGCATATTCTCTAAACTCATTTCCAACGTCTTCAAAATCAATATTTTGATCACTTACAGCTTCTTGACCACATCCATCATCAAGACACATTGACACTAATATTTGACTGCGTTCAGTACTTGCTGTACTGTAAATTGCTGAGCCATTTCAAGTTTTGCAGATTATATTATAGAGAATATTATTGTTTATTTTTCTGTCTGAGGTAACTATGAGTTAACGTCACTTCATCATTGCATATCAGACATATAATCACATAAGGGTGAATTGCACTTATTTCGTCATTATAGATTAATTTATTATTGTGCAGAAAAAAATATACAATCTTACACACCTTGGATTGTTAGCGACCCTATACAGTCTTGACAAAAAAACTAGTGGAAACGCATTCAATTATAATTTTATAATTGTGTTCTTATTACATTGTTTAAAATGGATTGATTGAGGAATACTAAGAAGGTTGATGCCTAACTTAACACTGCCATGGCCATTTAAATATGAATAGCTACTCCACAATTTCATATTTCTATAATTGTTAGTTCCAGATTCTGAGATTGTATTTTGCCTCCCAGCCATGCCACATTGAATTTAGAGTTGTGTCTGTGCCACTCCTTGTTAGCTAGGCTGTTTTTGTTAGATTTGCATCAGAAATAGAGGAACACAACAGATGTTTCTTGTCTTGCTCTCTCTTTTTTTTCTCATGGGATATGATCAAGGTGGTAAAGAGCCAATTATATGGGTCACAAAGAGATGTCACTCTCCACCTGGGGCAAGGTGTGCCAGAGCACACAACAGATGGAGGGCCACCCTCAGAGCAACTCTAATCAACACTTAAAATGACCCCTTTTTTCTGACAGGAAACACGTTTGCTTTTCAGATAAAGGGAGGAAGAGTATTTTTATGCGGTTCATATTCATCAGACTGAATGATTGGCTTGAGCATGTCAGTTCAGGCCTCTCTGTCACAACACAGAGACACAGAAAAAACAGCTTGAATCATTATTTTGACAGCTTTTCCAGTGTGTGTCAGTGTGAAACAGTGGAGATTGAGATTCACATTTGTAAACACTGAACCACGCTCTTTTTCATGCAAACGCTTTTAAGCCATTTAAGCGCAAAAAAAGAGAGAACACGCTGTCTGCGAATGCCCTGACACAGACACGCACAACGCACAGAAAAATGTGCGCCAGTATCTTGCGCATGCTGCGCACCAGAATCAAGTTCTCGTTTGAGCTTGAACGAACAATAACACACACAATTTAGATAAAATGTCAGTATTGTCGAGTATTCTAAAAAAGAACAGTCTTAAATGAGTTAAATAACGTCTTGAATGAACTTTAAAGAGCTGTGAGAAAATGAGGTGTGTGTGACAGCGCGTCAGATGACGCAGATGACGCGTCACATGACGCGGTGTGTGCCGCGTCATGTTCGGCAGCGGCAGATCTTAAAGTGACAGCAGTGACTAATGCCGTCAGACTGAGCAGACTGTTTGATAATAACTTTATTCACTTTCTGTATATTTCCTACCTGTTAGACGTTAGAAACGCCACAGGTAAATATGACATTTATAATGATGGGTTATGTTAAGATTGTTTTAAGTTCACTTAAATTAAAAGTTGTGTGGCTTTCAATTATATGTAATGTTAAATATCTACAATTAAAGTAAAAAAAAAGACATCGGTAGCAGTATTAGTATCAATCAGACTGAACTTCATTCATAGAAATATGCCATTACAACAAATATTTGAAATATACTCGTAATTTCTACATTCATTTGGAGAGTAAAAATACTCTGTACTGTAAAATTATTACAAGATAAAAATATTAAAATTAAAAGTATTATTTGTTTATACTGTGTCTGCACTGTAAAAAAATATATATGTTCAATAAGTTATGACAACATATGTTTTTACATTGTTTTTACTCATCAAAATATGTTAAGGAATGTTAAACTTTTTTTTATTAGTTATACAAGATGTAACTATTTTTTTAAGTCAGTTTAACATAATTTAAGTTGAAATAACTTAAACTTCCAAGTCGATTGAATTGCAGAAGTTCAAAATTTGCCTTTTTTTTACTGTTTGTGTGTGTGTGTGTGTGTGTGTGTGTGTGTGTGTGTGTGTGTGTGTGTGTGTGTGTGTGTGTGTGTGTGTGTGCTTGTGTGCTTGTGTGTGTGTGTGTGTGTGTGTGTGTGTGTGTGTGTGTGTGTGTGTGTGCTTGTGTGTGTGTTTGCTTGTTTTTGTAAAATATCAGGACACAATTGTGTATAATGACACAGGTATTACAAGGCAGGTGGCTCAGTGGTTCATGTAGGTTGTCTACAAACCAGAAGGTTGGTGGTTCGATCCCCGGTTCCACTTGACCAAGTGTCGAAGTGTCCATGAGCAAGACACCTAACCCCAGCTGCTCCCGACGAGCTGGATGGCGCCTTACATGGCTGACATCGCCGTCGGTGTATGAATGGGTGAATGTGAGGCAAAAATGTAAAGCGCTTTGGATAAAAGCGCTATATATAAATGCAGTCCATTTACAAGGAGAGGGTTAAATATGAGGACATTCCCCATGTCCCCACTTTTCAAAAGGCTTATAAATCATACAGAATTATTATTATTATTTTTTTTTTTTTTTTTGAGAAAGTACAAATGCAGAATGTTTCCTGTGATGGGTAGGTTTAGGGGCAGAGGATAGAAAATGGCGGTATAAAAACCATTACGCCTATGGAATGCCCCCGCATTTCACAAAAACAATCGTGTGTTTGTGTGTATACTGTATAGTTTTGTGTCCCTCTGTCAATGTTTGCACTCACAGCTTTATAGAACTATTCTGCTTTAATTAGGAAATGTGGCTGTCTGGCAAACAGCATTATAGCTATACACACAATAAACAAATACATAAATATGCTTCCCTAGTCACATCCCTAGTTTTCTTTTTAAAGTAGAATTCTTCTTTTTTGTGTTTACCGATGCATTGAAAAGTCTGAATCGTTTAGATGAATGTCTTCATTTGAACAGTTCACTCCAGTGTGGTTTTACAATTAAGAAGGAAAAATGATATTATATTAATTATATTATATAAAAAAGACTACTGTCACACTAACATTGCGATAACATTTGTGGCATCACTGTTGCCGTTACCTTTGGTTAGCTGGTGCAGCTATTGTCACTTTGTCAAGAGCACTTTTTTCCCATTTTTTTAAAGGGACATTGATTTCTTTGTGTTCATATGCTGTGCATTTGTGTATTAACATTATTGTCACACTCTTTCTCATTGCCTACCGTTCTTACTTGGATTAAAATACTGTTAGACTGTGGTCATTGCACCTGAAAATGAGATAGCAGGAATATTCCCTAGCTAATCCCCTGTACAGAACGGCTGATTTAAATAACATCCAGGTGTGTTTAAATCCTTATTGTGTGTGTGTGTGTGGAGCCTTACCAGGTGCATTAAGCTATGATTTTTTTTTCTTTATGTTGCATTTGTGTGTCTTGGTGTCCTTCTCCAGGAGTTAGTGAATGAAGAAGTTTGCCCAGAGTGTGTGTGGGGAGGGCCGAGCAGTGCGGCTGACTTTAATTTACTTTTCTCTGCGATAGGGAAGTTATCATTTATCTCATCCACAGTACCGAGCTGTAATCCGTCAGGGGACACCCGTCCCGGAGCTCATGATTCAAATACACCCATGAGGGTGTGTGTGTGTGTGTGTGTGTGTGTGTGTGTGTGTGTGTGTGTGTGTGTGTGTGTGTGTGTGTGCGTGTGCGTGTGTATTAATGGGAACAGAGAGGGAAGAGGATAGTAATGAGATCTGGAAAGGATGAGTGGAAGTGGACACACTACTGGTTCGCTGAAACACCAGAATCTAAGGTAGATGCTAGATGATGTAAATGATTTAATAAACGGTAGAAAGATGACAGGCCAGAATTTTTCTGTCTCTCTAACTTAGGTAACCATGGATCTGGAAATTCTCATGTCCAGTTATTAAATCAAAAATGAATCGTGTCATTCAGGTCAATTATGTCCAAACAGAAACTGGGCAAGATTTACTAACAGCTTGCGGCAGCGCAAACCCTCTTTTGGTGTTAAAAAAAAAAAAAAACATTTGTAGGAGTTTACATTTCAGACACTTTCAGAGGAGAGTATTTAAATAAATCAAGCAAGATGATTTACTAAGGTTCTCATTCGTGACTTTATTGGTGTTTGCGCCATTATTTACCATTCCACGCTAAGGCCATACCAACACTAACACATTTTTGTTTGAAAATGCATCTTTTTCTCTCAATTTTAGGCCTTCTATCCACACTGAGATGGTATTTTAAGGCAACAAATATGTAACTTTTTAAAAACGCTCTCCAAAGCGGATACATTTGAAAATGCCGTATTCACATCATAGTGTGGACTGTGGAGATGGATATATTTAAATATGATGACACATGTTTAGTCATGTGACGCATATTGTACCAATAGATATGCATGTTTACACCGCTATTGTGCCAGTCACGTGCCATTCACGTTCACACAATTGCCAAAATATGTTACTTTGCACACTTCATATCACAGTCCTGCAAGGATAATAATTGTTCTTGGATTTGCTGTCCTGTGGCAAAACACAAGTGGAGTTGCTTTTTAGACCAAACAAAATGGTTGACCGAGTGCGACCTGGACGCATCAGTCAATGGTGAGATATTAAATAAAGAATTGTGTGATAACTTTATGACGTCTGTTTCATCTCAGTGAGCTTTTACGCATGCGTAGTAACTTACATTTGCGGTTTACTGACGTTTCAGTGTGGATGAGAAACTTTTGGAAAACCCTAGTATGGACAGAGAGTGCTTTGAAACGATTTATCCTGATTAATGTAGACCTTAACAGGTAGATTGTGCTGGTCATTATGGAAATGATCCAGCCGCGTCTGTGTTAAATAATTTCTGCGCCGACAGTAGATTTCCACTCCCATCTCCAATTTTTTTGGAATTGTGCTCATGCTAATTTGTCATGTTTAGTAAATCTGTTTTTTTTTTTCTTGTCTTTGAAATTGTGTTTTGTGATTCTATTTAGTGAGATCACACATTTCAAGTTTATACAATGCAGGTTTTTTTTAATATATTTTTTGGTAACACTTTATTTTAAGGTTCAGTTAAAGTACCTAAACTTAAATGCTACAAAAATTACCTTACTAACTATAAATAAGCAGGAAATTAGGAGTTTATTGAGGCAAAAGTCATAGTTAATAGTGAATATGTGTTCCCTATACTAAAGTGTTACCATTTTTTTTTAAATTCCAAAGCTCCCATAGCAGCAAGAAAGCAGTAGAGTAATGTGATCTTGTTTTGCAAAAGCATAGCAAAGCAAAACAGTACATTTGATTTTACATTGCCTTTCGTAGTGTTTTGAATATTTTTTTTTCTTTGTTGTTTTACTTAATTTATTGTATTTATTTTGTGAGTTATACTGTACTGTGCTATTAATATAACATCTTCCAGCAGGAGAGGAGAATCACAGACAGATAGATTGCAGCATATTTGAGAGGGGGCGGCAGTGAGAAAAGTATAGTTACCCACAAGGACATACTGAAAAATCAGTAAGGTAGACCACCTAGAGCTCTATATCTATGTTCTATGTCATTCACCTGGATCTAGCACCATGGCTTAATTAAACCAACCTGACATTGTCTGGCTAGGTCCCCTCGTAAAAGTACCGTTAGCTAGTTTAATCTGTAAAAAAAATGTCCTTTTATTATACGCTAGCAGTCCATTTGTTCATGCAAAAAGCTACCGATGGGAGTGTGGCATGTGTTTCTCTCTTTCTTGATTGCTGTGTCCTCGAGATCAGCCTTGGGTGATTGTTATTCCACGGGTCAGTGTCAGGAGACTGTTTTAAATGGAGCAGATGAATGGAGGAGAGCTTGGAGGGGAGAGGGAGAGAAAGATACGGAGTGAGGCGAAGAGAGCGAAATGGAGAGAGACAGGTCCCTTTTGATTGCTGTGGTAACAGGATTAGTATTCCGAGTCCATCAGTTCCATCTCACCGTCTCTTTGGCTGGTGGCAAAGCACTGAGGTCTTTTATGTGCTGCCTTCATTCTTAGCAGTGAGCTTTCTAGCTACAATCCACTCTCCTCTGAGTTCAGATGCATACAGGCTTAGAGAGCTCAAGGTTGGAGGCCACCTCTGGCAGCCGGCCATCACTACACTCGGAATGTGGTGAAAGACTTCGGGGTACAGTGTTTTCAATCACTCAAGGCAAAAATTTCCACTTTAAACTGTGCACAGGTAAACGACCTATGCTGTTTGGAAGACCGGTGGCTACGTTATCACCGGGATTTGGTCTTCCGCTCTTAAAAAGAATGGTTACAGTGGCATGTTTCCAGCTCATGGTTATAAAGTTCAGGGCTGGCATGGAGCGAGTCGTAAACGGTCACCATTGTGTCCTTGAGTAAGGCTCTTAACCTCAGGTTGCCCCATAGGGACTGTCTCTGTTGTGCGATTGCTTAATGACTTACTCATTCAGGAAGTGATTTGTGTGTTCAGTAGGACTTCTTGGGGTATCAGTTAATAGTGTTGTCGAAATGGATGCAGTAATTGCCAAGGGGTGGGATTACTTGTCTTTTCCTCACTGCGGTTCTGTCATTCGGGACAGTTACGGGGACCTTCACTGTCAGGGACTGATCAGTTAAATTCCAGTTGAAGTGCATGTAAATAAGTGTCTCTTTGCACACTTGTTTCTTCAGTGATTGTGGTCAGGACTGCATTTGAAAACACTCCCAAAATTGCACTAGTTTATTTAATTTGACTGCTGGCAATGTCCAGAAGTGTATGTACTGTGCATGCATCTAATTTATTTATTTTCATTCATACCAAGCTTTTAAAATGCCGTCTAAAACTGCCTGAAGTTTAAGAAACCCATATAACCCAAGGATGTTCGTGTAATGTTCATTTATGGTCTGGCCATTTAGAGTTCGGATTTCTTTGCAGCCACTAAAAGAGCGTTTCAGAAAATGGTTTAGGACAGTATTGTGTGGCACAGCACTCTTCTGCTTTTCAATAAACCCTCTACCTTTCGCTCTAGTTAGAGCTAGATAAGAATTTAATCTTCGTTTAGATAGCCAAATTGATGTTCTCAATCTATAAAAATCATACTAATCCAGGTGAAATTGGCATGTTGAAACTCTCTGTTGGATACAAATTGGATCCCCCTGGAATATAGTGAGTAGGCTGGTACCAGCACAGTTACTGATATAAAATGGGTTGTCCCTAACAATGTCTCGTTACGGTTGAGAGTTCAGTATTCAGCAACCTTCAGCTTGTTACTATCTGTCTGAGTGTCTACCCTGTGGCTTAATCAATACTTATAGCCTCATGCTGTCTATCTAAAGGCCTTCTTGCGGGAATGATACAAGAATTGATCACATCCCAGATGGCAGCTGCACTACATGTCTGGAAAGACAAATGGAAGATGGCTTCATTAAATATGGCTAGGCTAGGCCACACACGTTTCTGTTAACTCCAGAAAACCTGAAACCACATCCCTCCCCAGAGTCCCTGCCTATAGGAGTTGAAAAAGAGGGTTAGGTTGGTACAACATCCTAGAAAGAAAGGCAATGGTGCACCAAAGCCCTAGAGAATGTCATCTTTATGCCCCGAATAAGGGTGAGCAGATTCTTGACTTTTAGACTAGGCAGAAAGTTGAGCAAAAAGAGGAAAGCCAGATATATTGGGCTCAGGTAACATATTTCCAGTATGGATGTTTTCCAAAGCCCTTGAGCCCTCAGTGTCCCCTTGGACATCTCGTCTTGCTTCTCTACATTTCTCCACTGCCATTTTGGGTTTGCAATTATGCAGTTGTGGAAAATTGTAGGAAAGATGTATGAGGACATCATAACAGAATCCCCATAGATCTTCTTTTCCCTTTCAATCTTTCCCGTTGACCTAAGGTGTCAATAGTTTCCAATTAGGGTGTAAATATTCTTCCTGCCTGTAACTTTCATACATCTGTACATTTTCTCAGCAGCTCGTTTTTGATCGCTCATCAGGATGCCACTGACCAGATCACATGACCAGGTGACAGCTCTCTCAAAATAGAGTTAAACCATTGATAAAGCTGCAATCTCACTGAGTGGACACTACTGATGAAATAAAACACTTTTATTGCATGGATCTTTCACTATTATTTTTTATAAGATACAAAATAGGTACAACATAGGTGTCCGTTATGCAAAATTATTGTCTAGTGGCATAGAAACTTCACCCAAATGAGATTCGAATTACAAATGACTCATTAAGGTGGTTCATAGTTGACTTTTTTTTTCTTTTGGGAGACAATAACTTTATTTATTGTGCGCTTTTGACTTTACAACTTTGCAGAATATTTAAATTCCCAAAACTATGTTACACACTGCACGGAAGGGAATATTCGAAAAAACAGAATAGGGGCACTCTAAATTGTAATTGACATTACCAGACGTAAAACCCCACTTATTCAAAGATGTGCATAGCCAAACATAATGTAAGTGTCTAAATTGTATGTCCACAGTTCACTCCATGTTTCTCCATAGCTACCCACAAGGCATCTGAGAGAGTGGACAATTGATGTTCAGGTAACTAAATGGAGTGTGTTGTGTAGGATACGATGCGTAGGATGAAATGCATCAATTTCCATTGTGGAAATTGGTGTTAATGGTAGAGGGAGAGATGACTAGAGAAGAGATATTGTTCCGAATAGCGTCAATCGTGATCACCAGTGGATTCATACACAATAACTTATACATTTCATTTAAATTTTAGTGGATCAACATGTTCTATTACCTGATTGCTTTTCTGTGTAACAGAGAATTATGAGGCTTTTACGCTTCAAACAGTTGTAAAAATGATAAATTCTGCCCATTTGACCCATGTGTTGTATTCCAGAAATTCTGTAGCCACCCACTAACTCTAAGTGTGTGAGGAGCAGATGAAAATGACTGAAAACGGAAAAGCTTTTCAGATTATTGTCGCATTTGTGAACAAATCATTCAGATTGTTGCAGTGCAATTTATTGAAGAGTTCTGGTTTAAAAGAATAGATTCACCAGATTGGACATCACTGTGTTTCTGTCATGAACAATGAGAGCTAGTATAGAATATATAACAAATTTTACAATATTTTCAATTGAATGACTTAGAAGACTTGGAATATAGTGTTCGAACCACTGTTATGGTACTCTTATTCTGGCTGCATTTTGTTTGGCTTGGATTGTATGGAGAAATTGTTGCCTTATTTAGTTCTGACTGACCTGTCAAACATTTCAGATGAACTGTCAACCAGCCTTATTTTTGTTGGATTTAAAGACAGTGTTGCAGCATTCTCTTTCTCTCTGTTTTTATCTCTCTTTCTTTTTTTGCCTTTATCAGTGTCTTTGTCTAGGTCATTTTTTTTCCCTTCAATGTTATGACCACAGAGGAATGTGAAATCCTAAATGAGTCTGAGGCATGGCGCTTGGGGGGACTTGGGCCTGCTCCCAATGCACGCCAGTGTCAGCCCGCAGACACAAATTGGTGACAAGGGGGACAGGGACAACTCTCAGGGAGTGCTATAGTCCACTGGGACTTTCAGACAGTGTCCCTGAGCAGAAATATGTCTGTGAGTGCCATGGGAGACAGATGTTAGAGGTAGAAGAGGAAAGGGAGACCGAAACTGAGAGAACAGAGTGCGGACAGAAACGATAGACCTAGTTTTCTGCAGTTAGATCTACAGTTCTCTGTTTATGCTTTCTGTTGCCGTGTTGTGAAAGGAATCACAGCCTTGTGTCTCCGTCTATGGTAGTTGCTGTACTGGTGGGTGGACATTTAAAAAAAAAAAAAAAAGATGTTACAGTATTTGTTCGATGTGTGTGTTCGATGATAGAGACAACAACAACAACAACAAAAAAGTTTCAGTGATTCAACAAGGCTTTTTAGGGGTGGGAGGGTTGTTTAATGTATACTTAGTTTTTTTTACACTGTTAAAGATTTGAATTCCCATGCTAAACTTGGTCAAAGTAAAAAAAAAAAAAAATTGGACATTTGATGGAGTATTTCAGTGCCAAATATACTCCTTCTGGGTTTCTCATAATTTTTTTAAAGTTTTTTTTTTCTTTTTCTTTTTTTTCGAGTATGGGTCTTTGTGACATCAACAAGGGCGGAATGTCCTTGTACGTGCTGGACGGGCTCTTCTCCCAGAAGGGCACGCACGCCTAGAGCGAGAGAGCAAATGCTCACCGACTGCACACTGCAGTCAAAGGACTTCACAAAACCAACATTATCACCGAAGGTTTGCATTTTGGTTGTCAGGGCAAGACAACTCTGCACAGCTTCCCAAAGAACCCAGTGTTAACTCTTTTTCACGCCAGTGTTTAAAAAAAAAGTTGCCAGCCACCACCAATTTTCACAAAAATGTAAAAGCCCATAGAATAATTTTGTTTAATGAATATCTGAGTATGCAATATATCAAAATAAGCTGACTGTCTTATTTTAAACAACAACAAAACAAAATTGTATTCTAGCTTCATGCATTCCTTCTTTAGCAACACTTGAATATGGGTAAGTTTCATAAAAAAAGCAACATTTTGAACAAATTTAATTTTTATGAAAGACTATCCAGATAAGATTCAGAATGATTATCAAGCACAAATGGAGTAGATGGAGTCCGTCAACACCCCTCTACAGTCATGTGGCTCGTCTTGGGTCCACATTTCATTCACTAACATTAGATAGTTTTGATTCATATGCTGTTTAATGATGATGATCACGTAATTTTACATATGCATATTGCATGCGGTCGCTTCTTTTACTGCGTCTTCCTTGTGTGTTTTGATCAGGAGATTTAGTACTCATTCAGGAGATGTGTAATAGCGCCCCTAGCGTCTGACAGTGAAAACACGGAAACCCGGAAAATTCCGTTTTTGGCCGGGAAGCGTTTCTCACAAATAACGGAAAATTCCGTGTTTGGCTGGGAAAGAGTTAATGGGACAGTGGATGGAGTTTGTTTTTCTGGAGCGGAAGTGTTTTAGTTTGTTCCCTGCATTGTAGCTCGTATAATGCTGAAAGATGGAGTGGTCCCAGCGATTAAGGTTCACGTCATATTTTGGAAGAAGGCAGTGAGTAAAACTGCTTAAAATGTCTTTGTGTTGTTAGCTATTGACTCGTTCATTCAAATGCACTACTATTCCATTGTTTTTCTGTAAACACGCACTAGTCTGACGTGCAAAATCGTTCCGCTTGCTACTGCTAACATTAAGTCGCATACAATAGTCCATACACCAAATTATGTTTTTTTTCTTTCTGGAAAGACATGGTGCAGCCTATCTTTCTTTTATAAATATAATACTGAGATATTCTGAGATATGAAGGATCCAATACTAATCTATAGGCACTCAATATTGACATGAGATTGACTGAAACTGAGTTTTTCACATTATATATATACAGAGTGCTAATCACTGGGCCACAGGTTCGACACATGCCATTATTTTTATGTAGCTTCCTAATTTAGATTTGCAACAAAACCCCACATCCCTCAGCCAATGACGTTGTTCCATCTTGATGTGTGACACCAGCTCCGATTTACTGAGGCTGTGTAAAAGCTATCAGTGTTTCAGCGGAGCATGGAGTCATTTGTCAGGTGCTAGAATGACAGGAGCTGTTTATCTGATGTTATTCTGATGCTCACAGCGAGATCGCAACACCCTCATTACACCTGGAGACACATTGCTAACACATTGCAGTTTTCAACCACTACGGCACTTTAAAAGGGTTCGGTTGCATGAAGTCATGCTGACAGACTTTTGATGTGGGGAAACGATGCTAGGTGATTGATTTTGCTAGAGAAAAGTATGGTTTATCGTTTTCTTTTTCTATGGTTATCCTTTTCTTTTTCTGTTATTATTAACAGCTTTTTTGCAGCAAGAATATTAACAATATAAGTATGAACGGAAACTAAGATAAAAGTAAACAGATAAAATATGTTTTTGATGGAGGATAGAGAGAGAAGCTCTGTTCCATAATCTAACTTGCCTCCTAGATGGTGCTTCCCATGGACAAAAACTGTACAGTATATAGATTGAGACTTGCTCGTATTATTAGGAATAGGATACATTGCATTGTATAATATGGCAGAATAAGTCATGCCTTATGAATAAAAGGTCATCAATTGGTATTGGTTAAGTCATTGAGTCTCAATAACTAAGCATGCTTACGCAAAAATATATGTGCGTGAAATGTGTGTGCGAACGATTTTAAAAGGTTAATTCACCCAAAAATGAAAATTTTATCAATAATTACTTACCGTAATGTCGTTTCGACACCCATAAAACCTGTGTTCATCTTCGGAACACAAATTAAGATATTTTTGTTGAAATCCAATGGCTTAGAAAGGCCTTCATTGACACCAATGTCATTTCCTCTCTCAAGACTCATAAACGGCACTAAAGACATTGTTACAAAGTCAGTCTCACTACATTGACTCTTAACGACTTATATAGTGACGGGCCGATTTCAAAATAAAGATTCAAACGGTTATGAATCAGTGTATCAATTCATGATTCGGATCGCCAATGTCACGTGATTTCAGCAGTTTGGCAGTTTGACACGCGATGCTTTCCTGTGGCTCAAACAATAGAGTGAGGGGCTAGCAACAACAAGGTCATAGGTTTGATTTCCAGGGAAATCAAGAACTGACAAAAAATTTAAATCTGTACATTGAATGTAATGTCAGTTGCTTTGGATCAAAGCGTCTGCCAAAAATGCATAAATGAAAGAAGTTATATTTTATTCTAATATGACTATGATTGCATTAAAGGAACTGTATGTAAGAAATATATTTCAATTAATCATAAAATTACCCTGATATGTCACTAGACATTAAGAAATCATGTTAATTTCAAATACTTATATCACTGACAACAGTAGTCCGGCCAGGATATTGTCATTTAAAAGTTCAACTGATGTTGATGTTAACATGTTGTTTTGGCCTGAAGCTCCGACCTCCGCCTATTGACCAATCACAAAGTCAGTAGTGTATGGGCATGCCAGATCTGCTCTAGTTAACACAGCTGCAGATCTACAAACGTTCCTGCTGATCCTGCAGCCAATCTGGCAACCTCGAGTCAGGGGGAGGGGGGGGGGGGGAGTGATTGCAGTACCAGTTTTGGCCACAATCTTACATACACTTCCTTTAATTTTATTAAATAATCCACATACAAAATGATATAATGAAATTATTAAATGATACAATTTAATTTAATCTTAAATACATTCAATTATGTACAGTTAAAGAGTAAGAAAAGCTACGTTATAGCTTCAGCTGCGTGGTTTCACATATATACGGCTGACTAATGAGAGCTCTGTAATCTAGGTCTTTCTTTATAAAAGGTGTTTATCGTGAGAACTGGTGAGGATGGCACACTTGGCAATGCGCATCTGCAAGCAGGTTCAAGTTTGACGAGAGTGACAAACGGCTGTAAGGGAAACGTGTGCGAGATGGTTTGGGCACGTTTATGCAAATGACTAACCTCGTGTATGCAGCCGCTCATTTAGAAATACACCAAATTCACTAACACCTGAATGAAGTTAAGAATGGGTGTACGAACATTTTGTGAATCAGGTGGAATTACAAATACGAAAGAATCCATATAAATATTAGTGAATAAAACCCATTGTACAAAAGCAGCTGGCGTTAGAAGCTCAGGTCCCTATCCACTGTAAACAACAAAACAAGGTTTCCAACTCGGTCCTCAAGATACACTTCCCTGGAGAGTTTAGCTCCAATCTCGATTCAACTCACCCACCTGCAACTTTCTAGTAATCCTGAAGAACTTGGTCTGAAGCAAAACTCTGCATGGAAAGTGGACCTCGAGGGCCAGAGTTGAAAATGATTTGACTTACCTTGAAAAGGAATTTTGCCATTGAAGTTCCAACCCTCTGGTGATTTTCATAAAGTTTGATGTAATTATTGTGCTACTTTTCTCCATTGAATGACTTCAGTGTTTGAATTGAGGAAAATTTAATTGAACCTTAATCAAATATTTTAATTAAATGTCATTTTAATCAATCCTTGTCTGCTATCATGCATTTATTTTTCCTCTCCTAATGCTTTCTGAAATTTCCTTCTTAAAAGATACATGTGATGCTGCCTAGAGCTGGGCTAAAGTGAGGCGCCTTAGCAGACAGCACAATTAAATCTCCTACATTTTGGATTAGATTTCACGTCAGGAGCGCCTTAAAATGCTGCCGATTAAGGTTTTGGAGCAGAGCTTGAGCAAATGAGCAAGAAAGACAAAGACGGTGAAGGAAAGAAAGGAAGAGTAGGAGTGTAACATCAATCTCGGGTTATTTAGCAACAAAATGACAAATGGATTGACAGACTGCAGAACTCATTCTAAGGTTAGGTTAGCATGCAAACAGGTTAGGATTGATGTGATATCCTGTCGCTTCATCTTCTGTTCAACTAGGTTCTCTGACACACACTCCTACACACATATCCATGTCCTGTCAACACCCCTCCTCAACCCTCAGCCCACACACACTTCATATTTTTCCTCTCTCTCTTTGGCTGATTTGTGCCAGCATTCTTCTAGCTGACAAACTCCTGGACCATCTATATCTGGACTGTCTGTCCGTCACAGGAACACACAATCAGGGCCAGAGCGGCCCACGTCCTTCAGAGGCGGGCGCCCAGGGGCCCACATCCACGGGCCTCATTTATGTTCATCTGCGGTGACGTTAAGTGGAATTTTCCCTTCCAATTTGTTTGATAGCCACTGCTACTCTTGACGGACAGGGCTATTTATCATAATATCAAATGCCCAACACCTTTCCTCTCAACGCTGCGCTAATATGTGCTCGCACACACAGTAGCCTTGCAGATATGTCGCAAACACTGCTAATTTAGAATCTGGTACACACTTCCATGGAAGCAAAGTAAGGTAATACTGTATGTTCATTATATGAAAAGCTGCCGATTTCTCGATTTCTAAAAGGGGCTAAATGTAGATTTTAAGAAACCTTTGTTATTAGCGACACTGGTGGCTGTTAAGTGAACTGCAGCCAGTAACTTATTGCCTGTGCTCGCAATCGTGCGCACGTGACGCACAAGAGACATGAATGTTATTCAATGCCTAGAGAAACATCTTTTTCATTCTTAGCTTAGTAGTAAAAAGTTGGAAATACCTTTGCAATGATATACTTTTAACGAACATTCAAACGCCGCCCACGCTGCTGAAAGCGACGTTTAGGCGAATATGTAAATATGTTCAGCAGTTAAGAAAGCATCTGATCGTAGCAATGTGGATTGATCTGCCCAAGCTCTGCCATTCACTGTCATCATGTCGACAGATAAGGTAATTAAAATGACACTGTTATGATAGTTTGAATATTAAGTATGACTATATACATAGGTGTGTCTATGTGACTATATAGTTTAAATGACACATTGACTTTACAGTAAAGAATGACTCTTTTAGCATTATTCTGAACATTGTATAAGCATTCTTATTACAAAGCTCTGTGAAATACTCGATTCTGATTGGTCAGTCACACATTCCAGCAGTATTTTATTCCCAGATAACAACCGCCAAAATTGAATAACACACGCTCCTCCGGGTACTACGAGTTATCTTGACCGGTACTACTTCTATGCTGGAAGAAATGCGCGATCGTAACTGTCACAACCTTCAGATTTTCCGGGTGAAGCTGGCACAGATCCTTCACATAATAATCAATGATATAGAATCACATACACTTCAAACGAAATCGAAGGACAAACTTTATTTTTGAACAAAATCAGGCAGAAACGAAGTTCGTTTGGAGTTTGTTTTGGGAATTTGGAACAGCTTGCCACAGCGAACTTACTGAAAAAGTTTGCTGAAAAAGTTGAAAATTGGCAACACCTTTGGTCTCCCATTGGTTCATGGCGATTACGTAATAGGTCAGTGTATGCTAAGGCTCCGCCTTCTTTTACTTGGAAATCTTTTCTGGTTAATTTGACCTGTTCAGTCAGTCAGGTTAGATGAACGAGTTTGAAGTTGTACTTATGTGGAAACACTGACACTGTTTTTAATACAGTAAAGCTGCTTGATTTTAATCTGTTGTATAAAGCAATATACAAATAAATGTGATGACTTTACTGGAGTGCTGTTAGGATTGTGCAAACATCGACATTGCTATAATCTGATGCTTTTTTATGCTTTATTAAAATGTGTTTATTTTGTTATTGAGAGGAAAGTGTGCAGTACATATTTTCATATTCATCTAAACTTCGCTCTCCGCAGTGTTGGCAGTGGCAAATGTTCACTTACAGTATATCGAACTTCGCCCTACCCTCAAAAAAAAAAAAAAAAAAAAAAAAACTTTGCCTTGGGTATATCGGGCCTTCAGGATTTCCTTGACAACCTAGGAAGTCGTGGAAGGTCTCATTTTTAAAGTTGTTTTATTCAGTAAATGCATTGCTTATTCAATTTAAGCTGTCACAAAGGAAAACGTTTTTATGAAAATAGAGCTGCTAGTACCACATTTTCTTGTGCATTTAAAGAGAGTAATTAATAGACATTAAAATGTTTTAATAATTAAAATTTTCATAAATGTGGAGGCTTTTTAAAAGTAGGTATTAGAGTTTTTCTGAGTTTTAGCCATGAATTTATTTAATGGCAGTGCTGGAGCCGAGGTGCATTATCAATCTTGGACACATCAGAGAAAAATAATTTCTCCCTCGCTCTGAAAGACTCTTCTCTTTCCTCGGTACAGAACAGGAGTTATAGCAGAAGCTTTTAATATAATGAACAGGTGCTGTTTGTTCTTCTTCTCTGAAAAAAATGGGGGAAAAATAAAAAAAGGCCTGCTTGTCTTCCTGTGTGTCAGTGTTCTACTTGCGCTCAGTTTTTAGCATCACAGCAATTGTTATTTTACTATCATTAATATTTGATTATTATTTCATATTTCTTTTTCTTGTATTTCTGTTTTTCTTTTTATTTAAAATTTAGTAATTTGGTCTTTTTATGTATATTTAGTTTTTATACATTTTTTATTTTTGTTTTAGTATTTAGTACTTTATTTTTTTCAAGTGACATTTAACTGTAATAACCCTGGAGAGACTAAAGAATAATACGGGACTAATGAGACTCCTGGGCTGAAATTGAATATAAATAAATAAAATAAAATAAAATAAATAAAAAATACAGAAAACCAGCACCATTCCTATTCCCTCCAGGAAGCTTTCTGCTTAATTTAGACAATCTTTATTCAAATGCTTTAACACATCTCTGCTCCTGCTTTGTTTATTGTGCACAATTATGTTGACCACAACCACTGCATAAAATGTACAGATTGCACATTTAAAAGAATGGTTTGCTCATCCTCATATCATTCCAAACCTGTATGACTTTCTTTCTTATATGAAACATAAA
This sequence comes from Pseudorasbora parva, assembly GCF_024679245.1. NCBI lineage: Eukaryota > Metazoa > Chordata > Actinopteri > Cypriniformes > Gobionidae > Pseudorasbora > Pseudorasbora parva. The sequence goes on from NC_090190.1 coordinate 7,470,062, forward strand.
AGATAGTTTTTCTCTGTCCTTTCAATAGAAGTCAATGGTAACCAAAACTGTTCTACGAAATATCATCTTTTGTGTTTTACAGAAAATGTTAAAGGGCTGATTACGTTTTTTTTTTTGGGGGGGGGGGCTTGGTTGTGTTTATGGTGCACAGTATAACATATCTTAATACTTCTTTTTGTTAAAAACTTTATTCCACACCGCTGTCTCCACTGTCCTATGAACGGCTCGTTTGCCTCCTGCTTCTATGAAGCCCATCCCCAAAAACGCAATGGTCTTAGATTGGTTAGATGGCCAAATGTAGTTTCATGTATTTTTATTGGCTGAAGTGCCAAGTACGTGTGGTCCAGAAAGTGCATATAATGTAAACAACACAAACATATAGTGAATAGAAAGTTATCCAAGGATAATGCCATGATGTGTGTGCGCTCATGACTCTTTTTCTCTATCCACTGCATGCCTCCATGAGTTCGGCTGTTTTCAGAAAGAATCAGTAGAGCACTTCTCTTTTATAACTATGATCAAAATAACTCCTCAGACTTATGAATGATGCAATACTACTCCATAGCTACTCAAGATTAATATGAGACTGGCAGAAACCCGTTAATCATACAGATTTTGAAATGCCATTTTTGAGGTGAATAATACCTACCGTATTTTCTGGACTATAAGTCGCTCCGGAGTATAAGTCGCATCAGTCAAAAAATGCGTCATGAAGAGGAAAAAAACATATATAAGTCGCATTAGGGCAGAAGCAGAGCGGGAGCCGTGCGCGCATACACCCGCTCGCGTCCGCTCACTGTGCATAACCAAGCAGAAGAAAGAAAGTTTGAAGTGACTGAGAAACTTATGAGGGACTGGCGAAAAGCAGACGTTACTTTAACTGTAACGAAGAAAACAAAGAAAGCTAATCGCGGACTGTAAGCAAGATGGCCAGAGCTGAAGGAACGAGTCCACTGATGCTTGAACTCTCTGCCGGGACAGGCTCAGCCGCGCGAGACGAACGCTGTGTGAATCGTTCTCCGCTGCATATTTTACTACATGCAGTTTGTAATTTGCAGAATAAGATTTTCTTTATTGGGGCATTTTGTTTGTGTTAAGTCTTTTTTAAGTTGTTGTCTTTAAGTTTTTTTTTCTGTTTTCAGTAATTCTTTTTAGGGGTAGGCTACAGGAACAGTATAGAGCGCCCTTTCGTGGCTAGATGTTTATTCTTGTCAGTCAGAATGAATTAAATTTGATGTATAAGCCCACCTGACTATAAGTCGCAGGACCAGCCAAACTATGAAAAAAAGTGTGACTTATAGTCCGGAAAATACCGTACCTTTAATGCAATTTCCCAGTTTGGATTATGATTATCTGTACTTTTCCATAAAATGAAAGTGGATGTGAACCTGAGGATGTCAAGCTTCAAAAAAGCATCATATGCATCATAACATCATGTTTCATATAACTACAATGTAAATACATATTTAAAAAAAGAAGTTACCCGGTTGCCTTCCAATTTTGAGTTCATTGAAATAAAGAAATTTGAGTTAATACAATGAACATTTTTGAGAATCAACAACCTTTATTCAAATATTATTAAAAGATTTTTTTAAGCATATTGGGCAATTGTGCGTTTCATTTGTGATGACGCTGATAGTGCTTTTTCATGATTTATCGATTTTTTTATGTGGTTCAGATACAATAATATTTTGAGTTTCTACAACAATTTCCTTCATTGTATCAACTCAAATTTTTAAGTTCAATAAACTCAGGCAACCAGGTTATTACTAACTTGAATTTTTCAAGTTAAACCAACATTTTCTTTTACAGCGTATGCACTATAGCCTTCTGAAGGCGTTTAGTATAAATGCCATGGTCACAATCCATCTGCATTGTATGGAAAAGTGCAGCTTGGACAATCTACTACATTTTCTGTTGAAAAATATGAAACATTACTTGAATAGGTTGAAACAAAGTACCTAGAAGTTTTCAAAACCAATGTCAACTTTACGACCCAGAGCATCTGCACATGCGCTCTACAGGAGAGATCATGATGACAGGATCAGGCTCTCTTCATTCACCCCTCTTACAATGCATTAAGGATAGTAATCCATTCTGTGAGACCGCAGGCGTCTCTACCATCTCAACTGCCCACAGCGCCCGCACACCAGGCATCGGCTCTTAATTGAATTTAATAATGTAAATTGGAGCTGGGGTCAGCATCACTGGAGAAATACACCTGGAATTTTAGTCTTCTAAGAAGTCCCATAAGAGTCCTCTTTAATAGAGTGAGTTCTAATGGCAAAGCAGAATGAGACGAAAGCATCGCCAAAAAAAAGAAAAGAAAATAGGCTCTCTGAGCTTTTCCACCCCCGCAGGGTGAAGGGAAAGAAAAAGACAGCATCTTCGCAGACAGCGCACCAAAGCAGCACGCTCTTGCTATTAAAAAAAAATCACGTCACGACTACAGAAAAAAAAAATGGAGGTGGATTTGGCCTCTGTTCCCGGGCTTTGGCTAATTTACTGTGAAGTAATGACAGAGGCAGAAATATCTTCAAACGCTGAGCTCACAGCTCTGTTTTGGTGCTTGTTTCACAGTTCTGCTCATTTTATGCATCGGTTCTATCACTGGCATGTGTTTATGTGTTGCTTTGTGGTTATTCATTTACATTTACATTACATTTAAATTCATTTAGCAGATGCTTTTAAGCTAAGTGGGATGTAGAATAAATTTGCATCTTTGGTGAATTTTGTTCAGCTATAGTATTTCATTTATCATTCTTCAATTTTAATAATATTTGGCAAAAGTCAGTTTTTTTGTAACTTTTTAACTTTTTCTTACAAATATTCTAAGTAGTGCTTCTTATTTTTAAATAGTTTTTCTTTCATAATTGCTTTAATCTGCACTGCAAATTTTACTCTGCATTCTTGTATTTTAAATCGGAGCTGCCAGATTAATATATTAATTTGCTTTAATGCTCATTATTTTGCCGCACACTTTAATCCAAAAGTATTTTGTTTTATATTACAAAAAATCAAATTTTTGTCAGATTTTTACATGCGCATCTGCTTGCATATGCTATCACTTGTTTCTGCTTTTTCCTCACGTGTTTTGATCTTGAAATTCAGTAATCTTTCAGAAGATGCATATTGAGAAACTAATAGTGCTGAAAAGACGAAAGTTGGACAATTTTGTCAATGGCGGGGAAGTGTTGTCTAATAAATTACGGAAAATTCCTTAATTGGCTGGAAAAGAGTTAAAAACAATTAGGCACAGTGATATTATAAATGTATTAATCAGTTGACAGTCATTTTTAGAACTCTTTTATTTTGCTTTTTCAACTAGATAATATAATAATTGGGCTGTGATTTAACTAAAACATACACTCAAAATCTTCCCTAAGCACTTCTCTTCAGTGGAATCCCTGCCGCCATTTCGAAGTTTCTGAGGGATGTTTATTTGGGTAGACCCTCGACCCGTCGATTTTGACCAAGGTAGCAAGTCTACTCATATGTACACTTAAGGCTGATCGATAGACCGCAATAACACATGATTGTGACATTACAACAGCAACTCACACAGCGGGTTCCATAGTAGGTTCCAAGTGATCAAGGGCTTAGTGTGTTCAATTTAAACCCATTGCAGCAGTTCCACCAGTAGTGAATACTCTTCTTTTTTTCCACAATATATTTGTGTTCTATTGATGCTGTATATGCTATTTTCTTGTACAGCGACCTTGAGCTTGGGAAAGGCTCTATATAAATAAAAGTTGTTGTTGTTATTATTATTATTATTATTATTATTATTATTATTATTATTATTAGCACTCATGCAAAGCAAGCAATGACGTACATCTGGGTCAACAAAATGGAAAGTTGGTGAAGAAAATTGGTGAAATAACTAGTGAAAAATTAGTGAAAAAAGCCAGGCGTAAATTTTCGCATGCTGTTTTTTTCATATTTGTCATTTTAAAATGTAATACGATCTGATTTTTTTGTATGATGGACGGAAGTTTCGGAGGCCGTGTATAAATGTGATTTGCGGATCTGACACAATACAAGGTTGTTTTAATTTTTTTACGTGTGAACATCTCAGACTCAGTGTGACCTTTAGGCATATAGTATTTTCAGTGAAGTTCCCAACACTGACAATGCAAATATGCTGTTATGTCAAAGCATTATGCTACACTTAAACTTCAGTGCATTATGCTATTGAACGTGAATGGTTTGATTCTCTGTAGTGGACTCTTGAAGGGTACATCAGAAGGGTTGCATGTAAGCGATCGCAAATTGCAGACCTGCGGATTGGGCAAAAACATCCATGTTTCTTTGCATGCACCATGCAGTGATGTCTGCGAGTGTTGCTGGTGGCAGAGAGCATCTTCTAAACACAGAGGGTATGTGTCAGTTCTGGCATCACAGCGGGCTGGACAGAAGGATTACACCACATCATTTGACATGGGCAGATGACACATGCCACAGCCGTCATTCATCTGTGCCCTTTCAGGGCTGATGATGCAGATGAATGAGACGTGAATATGTATGCACTGTGCATGAATGTTTGATGGTAGTTGGGCACATATTGGTACATAGAGGCAATGCAATGCCAGTGTTATTTAGCCTGAATATTAATCTTATTGATAGTAGCACCGAAGCCACAACCAGTATTAGGGAAATTTACTTTTAAAAGGAATGCAGTACAATATTGTTTTACTCCCCAAAAAAGTAACTGACAGTTACTTTGTTAATGAAAGCAATGCTGCGTTACTTTTGTCTCATCTGGCCTGGGCTTGCGTGTTTGTGTTTTCATAAAAAAAGAAAAGAAAAAAAATATTATTTTCGGCAAATGCTAAGACCCTTTCACACCAAAAGTGAAATTAATAATCATCAGGTTAAAGGAAATGCAAATTCACACATGTGCATTGTTTATTACTATGGCTGAATATATATATAATCAAAGGGCAGCAAATATACATAAAGATAAACAAATATACTTTTTTTTTCTTTTTTTTTCTTTTTTTTTTTTTTTTTGCAGGTTTAGAGTTTGCACTTCACTGTTTGTTATTAATTTTGAGCAATACTTAATCTGTTTTTTTGTTCTTTTTTTGTTGTTGTTCTTTTTTTTTGGGGTATGTATTATATTTTCCAATTCTGATTTTATTTTATACAAGCATTCAGTAAAAAAACGAATTATGAAATATTATTACAGCTTTATTTTTTATATATTTTAAATTAAAATGTAGTCTTAGTGTTCTTTGTCAAATAATATATTAATATGCTGCTCAAGAAACATTTCTTATTATCAAGGTTTAAATGGTTGTTCTACTTGCTTGTGTATTTATTTATTTTTATATTAATATGATCCTTTGAGGATTAGGAATTTCAAAGGAACATCATTTATTTAAATAACATTTTTTTAAGTATTTTTTTGGTAACAAAATAAACATATTTCTGTCACTTTTGATCAATTTAATATGAACCACCTTTTGAAAGAATGTGTGTATCTATAGCTATATACGAAATATATGCATAAATATAAAAATATTTTAGTATATGATAACATTGGCACAGCTTTATTGTGCATGTTTATAACAAATGCACTTCAGACATTACGTTTCTTATGCAAGCATATTTTCTTTTTGAAGTCTTGAGAAATTACCCTTTTAATTGAGTATGCCCTTCGACAAATAAATGGGTGTTTGTCACTCTGCTTTGCCTTATCTTCGATCTGAAAGGCTGTTCTTGTTTCGCAGGTCAAGTAATTGAGGCCGAGGATTTAAGAGATGAACATGTTTTGTGTCTGAAAGCACTGCACAGAGTTATAACAGACTCTGTTTTAAGTGCCTGCTTTTTGATGTGTGTACTTTATCTCTCCGGGGTTCACATCTCTGCTGGAAGAGAAGCGAGTAGGGATATGTTGTGTGGGTGAACATGAGGTAATTATTCCAGCAAGGATTTGTTATGTTTTGTGTATGTGTGCAAAAGCAAGAGAGTGGGTCATTTATTGTGCATTTTCAAAGTCTCTATGTGCATTTCCACATAGTTCTCCATCTCTGACTAGCTCAGTGTATCTTTGGATAAATATATAGATGGATAGCTAGAAAACTCTTTGTAGAACCTTCAAGATTCAGGTGTGAAACAGCAGCAACATCAAATGTAAAATGCGCAATAAAATCAGTTACAATAAACACTGCAAAACAATGCAACAAAACATAACCTAGATATATGAGTGCTTTAGGCGCTAACCTTACCAAATTCAAGAGTGAGTAAAACATTTATAATGTTTCTTCTAACTGAGGGTGGGCTTGGCAGGAGGAGGAGGAGGAGGAGGAGGAGGAGGAGGAGGAGGAGGAGGAGGAGGAGGAGGTGGCATTGTAATGTTTGATGGCAACAGGCAGAGAAGATTCCCTCTAGCACTTTTTAAAACAGTATGGAGGAATAAGCCAGTGACTAAGAATCATGCTGAGGATGTGCAGAATAGATCCTAGACTCTGTTATCTTCACTCTATCCCTTGTGAGCCCAAACTGGATTTCCTAAAGGGATACTTCACCCAAATGTAGTATTCTGTCAACATTTACCAAAACGGCATGGCTGACTTTTTTCCGTGGAACAAAAAAGAAGATATTTTGAGATGTTTCCATGTTTTGGACCCCACTGACTTTCATTGTTTCACTGTTTAAACATTCATTAGAATATCTTCTTTTTTGTAAATGAGCTATCTATTTAAATGGTTTGTTGAGCCAGTTTTAACCCATGTAACTGATGAATATTTTACAGCTCTTAAAGGGATAGTTCACCCAAAACTGAAAATTCTGTCATCATTTACTCGCATTCAAGTTGTTCCAAACCTGTATGCCTTTCTTTCCACTGCTGAACACAAAGGAAGACAGTATACTATACTAAGACATAGTATTAGCAGATCTAGAGTGACAACTGATATTTATATGCATTGCGTGTGTAGCCTGATATGCTGTTATAAAGATGAATAACATTACAGGCTTTCGGAATTCCATTTTTGGCCATATAAATATCAGCAACTGCAAATATCAGGGATTCTGAATAAAGTAGATGTTTTATTCTTCCTTAAGTGTTCTCCAATATCATGCTACATGAGCTATAAAAGCCTGATGTATCAAATACGATACCCAACAAAAAAACACAAAAGTAATAATAATAATAATAATAAAAGATTTTCTGACTATTACATGTCAAGCTTGCTTTACATGGTTAAATTCAGCACATAAAAACAAAATGATTTGGTAAGCACATTCATATATGTGTACTTACATGTCAGCAGAACAATAGAGAGAGAGAGAGAGAGAGAGAGAGAGAGAGAGAGAGAGAGAGAGAGAGAGAGAGAGAGAGAGAGAGAGAGAGAGAGAGAGAGAGAGAGAGAGAGAGAGAGAGAGAGAGAGAGAGAGAGAGAGAGAGAGAGAGAGAGAGAGAGAGAGAAAGTGTATCATCTGCCCAAATGCTCTGTCTTCAGGCAGGAAGAAAGGACGTGACCGGAATATTCTGAAGGTGCCATGTGCCACCTGCTCTAGGAGGGGGATGGCTTTAAGAGAGAGTGAAGCTCTGGCCCAGATCCAAGGATAAATTGGCTGTGTTGGGAGGCCAATCGCCCCCCTGCATTTCCAGCAAAGATTAGTGTGCTAGGTGCTATATGCCACAGCGACGACACTCTTGCTGCCGAGGGTCAGGAAGCATGATATATATATATATATATATATATTCACTTAAAGGATTATTAGGCAGTTTCTTCAATGCATTTAGGGGTGTGGTCCTGATCAAGACAATCTCCTGAACTCCTGAACTGAATGTCAGAATGGGAAAGAAAGGTGATTTAAGCAATTTTGAGCGTGGCATTGTTGTTGTTGACAGACGGGCCTGTCTGAGTATTTCACAATCTGCTCAGATTCTGGGATTTTCACACACAACCATTTTTAGGGTTTACAAAGATGGTGTGAAAAGGGAAAAAACATCCAGTATGCGGTAGCCCCGTGGGCGAAAATACCTTGTTGATGCTAGAGGACAGAGGACATGGGCCGACTGATTAAAACTGATAGTAGCGCAACTTTGACTGAAATAACCACTCGTTACAATCGAGATATGCAACAAAGCATTTGTAAAGCCACAACATGCACAACCTTGAGGTGGATGGGCTGCAACAGCAGAAGACCCCACCAGGTACCACTCATCTCCACTGCAAATAGAAAACAAAGACTACAATTTGCACAAGCTCACCAAAATTGGACAGTTGAAGACAGGAAAAATTTGTCCTGGTCTGATGAGTCTCAATTTCTGTTGAGACATTCAGATGGTAGAGTCAGAATTTGGCGTAAACAGAATGAGAACATGGATCCATCATGCCTTGTTACTACAGTGGAGTCTGGTGGTGTTGATGTAAGGGTGTGGGGGATGTTTTCTTGGCACACTTATGCCAATTTCTTGACGCCCCTTAGTGCCAATTAGGCATTGTTTAAATGCCACGGCCTACCTGAGCATTGTTTCTGACCATGTCCATCCCTTTATGACCACAATGTACCCATCCTATGGTGGTTACTTCCAGCAGGATAATGCACTATGTCACAAAGCTTGAATCAAAGCTTGAGTCACAAAGCACCAGGCTGGGATGACTGAATCTGCAATAGGGAAGCAGCTTGGTGTGAAGAAATAAATTGTGGGAGCAATTATTAGAAAATGAAAGGCATACAAGACCACTGATAATCTCCCTCCATCTGAGAATCCATGCAAGATCTCTCCCCATGGGGTCAAAATGATCACAAGAACGGTGAGAAAAAATCCCAGAGGGACCAGGATGACTGATCCATGTAAAGGAAAAGATGGATGTTGTCATGTATCATGAGATTTTAAGTAAAACCCTCATTAGCTCATTACCTTCCATCAGCAGGGCATTGAAGATGAAAAGTTACTGAAAAGGGTCTTACATCATGACAATGATCCCAAACACAACCCCTGCGTAATGAATAAGTGGCTTTGTAAGAAGTATTTCAAGGTCCTGGAGTCTCCAGATCTCAACCCCATAGAAAATCTTTGGGGGGAGTTAAAAACCTATGTTGCCCAGCCACAAAACATTACTGCTATAGAGGAGATCCACATGGAGGAATGGGTCAAATAATTGTATCATTTTATCCCTTAAAACTTATTACACATTTAAACAGCCTTAAAATGGCTTGAATGTAAATCTACGCCCTTGCTTCATTTAGTAAATGCAGATTTGTGAATATGTAAATTAGTCCCACCTCCACCCAATCACACCAGCTCAGCGATCCGCTAGGTTAACTTTATTCAAGTTACTGTAGTAAACACTGCAAAAAGTCGCTCTTTACAACGTCAGACACATATTAGCCTTTTGCTTGAATATGTTATCAAACAGGAAATAATTTGTTGTTAATGTTACACAAACTGTGTTCCCGTTTGCCATCCTAGAGTCAGACAACTGCCTGCTGAAAATCAGCATCCTTAGAAACGCTTTGAACATCTTAGAAAGTCAGTGGAGAAGGGCATATAGTTCATCATAACATCATAATATACATCACATGCATAATTCACCCATTATATTGCTGAATGTACATGATTTTTCATATCAACAGAAACATATACCAGTATGGCTTCTCTTGAGACTCCCTTCGCAGCCTATTAATGATATTCTAAAGCCCTCCGGCACATTGACCAGCGATTTCAAACTGCTTTTTTGAGACTGTCTCTGGTTCACTGCAGTTTTAAAAAGAAAATACTCAGCAATGGTGTTGACATGGTTTGTCTCAAAGCATATATAAAAAATAGACATACAAACAACATTAAAAAACTTGATTTTCACCACAGGGGTTCTTTAAGTTCTTAAGTGTCCATTTATTTCCTTTACAATGCTGGAATGACTGGAATGATGTGTATGAAAGACCACTGTAATGGTGCTTTTGTGTCCTTTATGAAGCATACATGTCGATTCACTCTGATTACATAAATAAAAAATATTTTTTTTGTTTTCCACTGAAGAATTTGGAACAACTTTATTCAATTATTTTCATTTTGGGGTCAGTGATCCTTTAGAATGAAAACATATTAGTAGCTCTCATTTCTTTGTATGTTATTAAATTATTAAACATATGAATACTACTTAAGATAATGTTTATTTAATGTAAAGTTAAATGTCTTCTTAATATATGTAATTAACTATAAAAAAGCATTTAACAACCTTTTTTTTTTTTTGGTCCAAATTGTACAGGGTAAAAACCCATCACTTCCCCATAGGAGCATCAGTAGTTTCTAAATAAAGGAACCATTGCACTTTAATTGATACTCTTCAATCTGACAGGATGTAGATGTTTCAAGGATGTAATTATGATTCAGGCTCTGCAGGCCTCGTCAAAAACAAGAACGGAAAACAGATTCAAAGGTTTTTATCAGCTAATGTAAGTCAAAAAGAGATCATGACACTACAAACACTCCAAAAGATGAGCAACAAAAGGAAGGAAAGACACCGCAGGAGGCAGAAGAACTCATAGAGAAGCCATATGGATGAGCGAAGCGAGGGTTAATTTAGTGAGCTGAAGAACAGTGCTAGGAAAGGAAATCTTTTCATCTCCTCCGGAGAAAACGCATGAAGTTGCCGAGAGGACGTTGGAGACAGTATGTAACAGCGCATGTTATTCCTCCGCCTGAGGGCTATTGTGTGTGAGAGAGAGAGAGAGGGAGAGAGAGAGCCGTAAAAGTTTGTGAGGTGCGTTGAAATAAGAAAGCGCTGCACTTTCTCCTTCGGACAGACAGGACGGTATCCAGTTTAATTCCCTCAGGAAATAAAGCAATGTAAGGATTTATCGGCATTTCAGCAATTATAAGAGCACTGTCACACTCCAGCGGTTACTCAGACAGGGATTTGTGGGCTTGGCACGGAGGAGAAGCTGTTTTTCTTTCTGTTTTCCTGAAACCTGCCTCAGGGATCAAAGACCTCCTGTATAGCTTTTCAATTTGAACATTTTATGTGGTAGTAAAGAATTCATGGACGATGTTGGCCGAGGTAGGTGTCGATGTGCTGGGCTCGTAAATGTGGAATATCTGAATCTCCTTCGCTCGCAGGAGCAAAGTTTTTGTCCCGCATACGTATATGCGCTCATGTTCTACACGCTTGCATGTAACGTTGATGGAATCATGGTTTGATACACCTTGAGTGATTCATTGGTTGTCCTTGTTCTGTGGGCTGTGGATTCAATTAACCCCTTTGCTGTTGATGGATGGGACTCTAACTGATGGCCAGCGATCCTCACTAAAGAGACCTGTACTTGGCCTTCCACATGCAGCTCCTGAGAAGGGCTTGTGTCTCATGTGTCACCCATTCATCTTGTAATTGGTGTGTAGTTTTGTCAAACAACCATTAACGGCCCACCTCATCCCTTCCAATTACCCCTAAAGCACCCTGGAAGCTCCCACAGCAAACATCATTACTAGATGAGAGCTGCAAGAGCATCTGTCAGTCCAGAACATCAACAGAAAATAAAGCCAGAAAGTGAGTATGGACAGGCCACCATGGTGGGCTAGTTGGTTGATGGAGGACCAGGTGTGATTTGTAAGGTGAGGTTAATCGATCTGTAATTCATTCGTCCATTATTTATTGGTTCTAAATACCCATATATTGATCTGTCTGTCTGTCATCTACTTTATCAGGGGGTGGTTATGTAAGGGATAATGTACACCCAGCCGGTTGTTATCGCAGAATAAACCCCGACAGAGTGATCAGGACCCCGACGCGAAGTGGAGGGGTCTTGCATCACTCTGAAGGGGTTTATTCTGCGATAAAAACCGGCTGGGTGTACATTATCCCGCTTATTACACGGCTACTAGTCTCAAATAAATAATTATTAGACACAAAATATTGTCACGAGATTAAATATTTTATTAGCTCTTACACAAAGCTTCCGCGAAGGAAAACAGTTCCAACCTGCTTTAAGCCTTTATCTATTGCTGAAGATTTGCCATATGCCCTTGCTAAATGTTGAAAATGAATGCTGAAAGGGTTAGTTCACCCAAAAATGAAACCAAGCCTATGATTTACTCACCCTCAAGTTATCGTATGTGTATATGACATTCTTCTTTCAGACAAATGCAATCGGAGTTATATTTAAAAAGTCCAGGCTAACGTTAATCCCAGCAGTTGTTGTAGTTGTGTTTGAAGTCCGTAAAAAATGCAGCTGTCCGTCAAATAACGTGCTCCACACGACTCCGATGGGTTAATAGAGCCTTCTGATTCGAATCGATGCGTTTGTGTAAGAAAAAGATCTATATTAAAAACGTTATAAAGGAAACCTGCCTTGATGTCTTCCATTGTAACCCACGACTGTTTAAGCCACAAGATGGCGCCAGCGTTAAGCATAGAAGTAGTACCGGTCAAGTAACTCGTAGTGCCCGTATGAGCGGGTGTTATCTGGAAATAACCTACCGCTGGAATGCGCGATTGACCAATCAGAATCAAGTATTTCACAGAGCCGTGTAATAATAAAGGGTTAGTTTACCCAAAAATGAAAATAAGACCATGATTTACTCACCCTCAAGCCATCCTAGGGGTAGATGACATTGTTTTTTTCAGACAAATAAAATCAGAGTTATATTAAACATTTCCTGGCTCTTTAAAGCGTTATAACGGCAGTGACTGTTGGTTCATTTTTGAAGTTCGTAGAAGTGCATCTATTTATTATATAACTGCTCCACATGGCTCCGGGGTTAATAAAGGCCTTCTGAAGCAAGGCGGTGCATTTGTTTAAGAAATATATCCATATTTAAAACTTTATAGAATAAATTAACTAGCTTCCGGTGGTCAGCGGTACACAAGTCACCTTACGGCGAAAGAATAGCCCATGACGTGAATAGGAGCATCGCAAGCTTTGACGCCTCTGGTGGATATTGCTGGGCAACAAACTCAACCCCCTCTTCTCTTATATCAAAATCCTCCGCCATTTCTCTTTAAAAAGTTTGTATATATGCATGTTTTATGGACTGCATATTATGGATTCTTTGTTTGTATATATGCATACGTCAAGGGTTAGGGTTGAGGGGGGTTAAGACATTTTTAATATAACTCCGATTTTATTTGTCTAAAAGAAGACTGTTATATACACCTAGGATGGCTTTAGGGTGAGTAAATCATGGATTGAAGCGTGTATGTGTTTGCTTGTCAGAAAACATACGTTTTATTCAAATTCTGAATACATTATAGGCCTATTATTGTTATTTTTTTATATCACCCAGACAGCGTGCAAAAGTGCACCCTTTATAATCACTAAAAGCGTTCACTCATTCAATAAATACGATCTAACAAAGTTTCGTTATATTAATCAGTGAAGCTGACGACACAATGAATCTCAGATTTACATCAAGTCTACTCGTTTACTCGGGATTTGCGCACATGCAGAACTCAGCACTGGACAAAAACTTGAGCGGTGATTGGCTTCTAACTTCAACACCAGTGATTGGCCATTGCTTTCAAAATATCACCAAACATGTCTGTGATTGGCTACATTACTCACCGAAGCGAAAACACATGGGAAATGTTATCATTTGACGAGTGCAAACCCAGAAACGCACTGGATGCCAATTATTTTTTGCTAATAAAATGCTATCATTACGAAGAAAACAGATCCTAGACCTGCAGTTATGGGCAGCTTTTCTCTCAAAAAGCAATCAGAAGCAGAAGCAGAAGCAGAAGCAGAAGCAGGCAGAGATTTGAGAGAGAAAATTACACGCCATTATCAAGTCCGTCTCACTCGGTGCGGAGGGGGCACAGGGATGTCCACGGGGGGTCTGTCTGTCTGTCATCTACAGTGTCTGTTTGCTTGTTTGTCTGTCTGTCTTCTACGGTGTCTTTCTGTCTGTCATCTACAGTATCTGTCTCTCTGTCTGTCATCGACAGTGTCTCTGTCAGTCTGTCTGTCTGTCTGTCTGTAATCTACAGTGTGTGTCTGCCTGTCATCTATAGTGTATGTCTGTCATCTAAAATGTCTATCTATCATCTAAAGTATCTGCCTGTCTGTCTGTCTGTCTGTCTGTCTGTCATCTATAGCTTATGTCTTGTCATCTACAGTGTCTGTATGTCTGTCATCTATAGTGTCTGTCTCTCATCTACAATATCTGTCTTCCCGTCTTTCATCTACAGTATCTTCATTTCTGTCTGTCATCTACATTATCTGCCTGTCTGTCATGCAGTGTCTGGCTATCATCTACAGTGTTATAAAAGGACAAAATACCATATATATATATATATATATATATATATATATATATATATATATATATATATATATATATATATATATATATATATATATATATATATATATATATATATATATATATATATATATATATATATATTTTTTTTTGTAATTGTAATTGTCTCATTATAACAGTGGTAACAACTTAAAAGAGTAAGAGACCATTAGAAACTGTAAAGTCTATTGTCATTTGTGTATACTCAATAAAAACAAAACATTGTGATTCTGTAAAATAAAGTATACAAACAGGATGCCGCTTCTTGCTGTCCAAGTTTCCTTTACATAACGTTTGTTGAGCGCGTCACAATAATTAATCATAACTAAATAACCATAACTATAGGCTAATAGCAAGCTCTTGTATGTAATCTGAATTCTTGTTTCAGGTTGTTTGCTCCTTTTCCTGTTGTGGCAGTTAGCAAACAGCATTGCATTACCGCGTATGCACACGCCCCCTGCTGGATTGGAGTGTGGCTCTCTTGCGATTGACCATATTTATCAGCTGATTGTATGCACCGAACCATAATCATGATGGTTCGGGACAAATACATGTACCGTTATCCCCCTATTTGTTAGAGTTTGAAAATGTGTCGTTTTGTTCACCTTTAGTAGCAAGCTCGATGGGTCGATGCACATTATGGTATGTTTAGTGAAGAGAGGAGAAAGTGAGAAGGGTGAACTGCCTGAAGGCCTCATTGATTGGACAGGTCTGCCTCGTCAGCATGTCTCCTGTGATGAGCTCAGTGAATAACCCTGTGCATAACAGGCTGCGGTGCTGCAGGGACATGATGGACTGACCGGATTCCAGACCCCGGAAACCAGGGGGAGACGCAGATCAACTGTCATAATGGCACCTCATAAGTAAATCCACACAGATACACAGGAACAAAATGAGATAGATTTGTTTGGCCCAGAGGCTCAGAAGTAGCTTGTAATATTACTGATAGTGACCATATTAAAGCACCTGTCAAATGAATCATCTTCTCATTTAGCAACTATAGGATTAATCTTTCAAAGCATATGGGTAGTTCATTAACCTGCAGTATCTTTTAACAACACAATGCATAAAGATTGTCAATGTAATTAAATGATTTTAATATGCTAAATGGCTTTAGGATGAGCAGTTTTTATTATAGAAAGATAAGCTAACAAGAAATGTTCTGTGTTATTTAATAGCCCAGTTTCTTCCTATAATCCTATAAGGTCGGCTTCTTATGCTCTGCATTTATTTGACCAAAACTATTTTATATATATATATATATATATATATATATATATATATATATATATATATATATATATATATATATATATATATATATATATATATATATATATATATATATATATATATATATATATATATATAGAGTAAAATTATGAAATATCATTACAATTTTAAATAACTCTTTTGAATATATTTTAAATTGTAATTTATTCCTGTGAATTATGAATTTTCTGCATCATTACGCCAGACTTTAGCTGCTCAAGAAACATTTCCTCATGTATATTAATGTGTTCATTCAGCTTCATGCTCCTCCAAACTTTTATGATTTTCTTTTTGTCTTCTTTTTGTCAAATGAACAAACACTATGGGCCTCATTCATGAAACTTTCATAAATATACAAGCAAATTCAGAGTAATTTGCATCTAAAATGGACCTTTATAAATAACCAACACTTCATATACTACGGATTCGGTAGGTAAACATGTGTATTAATCAATTAAAAACTTTAGTTAATAGAGCGTGCTTGCAGGCTAGTTCATAATTAGCATAATCCCTCCCCATTAGTTACAACTATACACTCTAAATAATGCTGGGTTATTTTTTAACCCAAAATGCTAGGTTAAGACTGTTGGGTAATTTTTGTTGGTTTATTTGATCACATTTTAAACACCATTGGGTAGTTTTCCAGTCGTGGGTTAAACCTGCTGGGTCGCAATGTTTGGTTGATTCTACCCAGCGCTAGTTGTTTCATGTGCTTCCTGCCTTGATTCGTTTAAATTCGCTCCCAAACTGTCATTTTGAAAGGTCAATGCAAAAGGCAAAGCCACTGGTTGCAGATGTTTTAAGATAAGTTCATATATTTTCATTAATAATCATTTTAATTAACATAATTATAGTTTTTTTTTTTCTTCGCGGCAACAATTCTTAAGCTTACATGACGTTAAGACGACAAAAGTTTTACCTCAGAATCAGATGCAATGTAACCGACTCGTGTTAGTTTAGGTAGGCATGTGAGATGATAGATTTATACAGTTTGTGATTACACAGAACCATGATCCCCTTACGAAAATTAAACATGGTTGTATAGGGATGTCACAAGTACCGGTACTTCGGTACCAATTACATACTGAAATGTTAAAAATGTGACGATAGTATCTGTATAGCATCAACTCACAAGTAGACTATATTCGGTCATGCAGCTGAGTTCAGTCGCGTCACGCAGGGCTCCAGACATTAAATACTATTTAAATATTAACGTTACTCTTCCATGTTCCAATGACGGGGGCGCGTGTCATATCATGAAAACAGACTCAAAACTCACGGCAACCCGTCAAAATAAAAGTTCGATTTAAACGTGAATAAATTGACAGAATATATTAGTTTTTTAGTTGTCATTGTTGCCAATTTTAACACATTTGTGTATTGTATCATTTGTCAAGCAATAAAAATGATTGTTTTTAAGAGTCTAAACATGCATTCTTCATTTGTTCTTTCATGATTGTCTAGTTGTGCAGTAGGCTAATGCACAGGAATTTTTTTAAGAACAACCCAGCAAGAATAACCCAGAATAGCAAATCCATTAATGGTAAAAAATTGACTACATTTTGGGTTTTCTCAACAGCCCAGCCTGCTGGGTTAAAATGCCACTGGGTTAATTTAACCCAGCATGTGTCCTGTCCAATATTTACCCAGCGCTGGGTTGCCAATTGGGTTGTTTTTTACTCAGCCATTTTTAGAGTGTACAATTACGTGTTCAGGAACGCTGTGGAATCTTCTGGACTACCTTCTCAGTTTTGGCTCCAGTGTATTCAACACCATCTCTCAATCAATACTTACGTATTTGTACAAGGTGGCTAATTTGTACGAATTCTTATGACCTCGGATTAATGACTTTGTACGATGTATATTGATGTATACTGCAGTGATAAACCCAGACCATTCTCGGTAGTAGCTGAGTTATGGTCTGGCAAAGCTTCATAGACAAATCATTTCCAAAGGGAGTCACCAACAGACGATGACGTAGCTTATGCAAAGCGATGGAGAAACACCTGAGACAGCAATTCTCAGTTTGTGATCTCGAGGGAGATGTTGCAATGGCTTCTGAAGACTTTGCTGTTGTTGTAAATTAAATATAATTATAGCTGGTGTCCACCACCCCTCCATCAACATTTTTGCAAAATTTGTAAAACCTAAATCACCTCAGACCGACTGAAACATCTCTGATTGACGGTTGAACAGAAAACTCTGATCGCATTTCCCCCATTGTAAGGCATTTGTATTGCCATTAGAATGCATTTGTAATATTTCGAAAATAAAATAATAATAAAATGATGACGATGTTGTCAAAATGAGCCAAAACGAATAAAAACGTGTGTATTATTGTCCATATCTTTACTGTCAATGATGATCAAGCCTTGCTGAATAAAATTATTCATTTGTAAAAGGAATCGTACAGACTAGTGTGTGTGTGTGTGTGTGTGTGTGTGTGTGTGTGTGTGTGTGTGTGTGTGTGTGTGTGTGTGTGTGTGTGTGTGTGTGTGTGTGTGTGTGTGTGTGTGTGTGTGTGTGTGTGTGTGTGTGTGTGTGTGTGTGTGTGTGTGTGTGTGTATGTGTATGTGTGGGCATGTTTTTGTGAAATATCAGGACCCATAATTATATGGGGAATGACATAGGTACTACAAGGAGACGGTGAAATATGATGTCATTGGCCATGTCCCCACTTTTCAAAAGTTTTATAAATACAGGATGAGTTTTTTTTTTTTAGAAAGTAAAAATGCAGAATGTTTCCTGTGATTGGGTAGGTTTAGGGACAGGGGCAATGTAGGGGGATAGAAAAATGTGTGTTTGTGTGTGTGTGTTTTCAACACAATATGTGATCGAGCAAGAGTTATAAAGTTGTTCTGACACTGAAATCTAGACCAAGCTGAGCTCCGCTCCTTTACACGTTGCTTTAAAATGAGATGTGTTGTATACCTGGTTCTTTAGACACTTCTACTGATTTGAGAAGGATATCAGGAATGAGATGGGCGTTCAAAGAATCATTTTTCATCTGCTTTGAAAGAACGGAATGGCAGTTGAGACAGACATTTTTAGTATCACCTCTGGTGTAATGTAGTCCTGAAAAATAAACCTGCATCTGAGCTGTTGCCATGACAACATCTGAATAACGCAACACTCCAGCGCTGTCAAATCATTAACAATTAAATCCAAATAACTCCATAATCCTTGTTCATACAGCAAGCTCCTGGCCTGTAGAGGCCTGTGATTGTTTTAGTTACTCATTTGATTCGGATGATTCATCACAGTGACTGTGACAACTTTAGCAAACACACATCAGATGAGATCTGTGTAACCCTAGACACATGCTTACTAGCAGCAAAATAGTTTAATGTATTGTTTAAAAAAAAAGAGCACTCACCAGTTGTAATGGAGTTTGAAGGGCTGTAGCTAGGGAATTCTAGGCCCCTGGGATATGGGCATATAAATGGCATGTAAATATTGCTTTTGCTTATTTTATATTAATTTATATACAGAGTTTATATAAATGTTACATCAAAATAGTAATAATTAATTAATAACTTCTTATGAAACCATTATTCAAGTCAAACTAATAATATAAACAACAAAGGACAAAAATTTAATAAACTATATACCATTTTTAATATAAAAAATAGGCCAGCAAGCAATATAATATAAAATGTATTTCCAGTCTTGTATAACATCTGAGGTAAACATTCAGAAATTCAGAATGTAGTAAAAATAAAATAAAAAAATGTCTCATTGTCTTCATTTTATAAAGATATTTGTTGCTTAATATTTCATTAAATAAAGCTATTGAATGTATTCTTTAAGAGCAGTGAGTTGTATTTGAGTTTTCTTGACAGTATATTGTAGTGGTGTAACGGCTCACAAAACTCTCGATTCGGATCACATCACGGATCAGAGTCAAGGATCGGATCATTTTTCGGATCAGAAAAAAAGGGGAGGAGACTATTTTTATTTGCTTTCCATTTATTGTATGGCATTCTTTGGTGTTAGCATAACCTATATGGTTATGGTCTTAAAAAATAGAAAATAAATCACCAGCTGAATAAATCACATTTTACTCATTTGTTAAAGTGTAATGTGAAAAACAACCTGTGATGTGAAAATGAGCCTGAGGATATAATGAAAATAAATAAATAATAATAATTCCAAAAGATTAGGATGTCAACATTCTCAGGGAGAGAGTACACCTCTCACACATGTTTAACACATATCCATTAGTTTTATTTAAAATCCAAAAATTGGTACTGAACATTTAAACAATGTTTTATTCATTACTTTATATTTATATAGCCTAGTACTTTAGAAACAGGCTATAGACTATGTTAAAATAACAAACATTTTAAATCAGATCTTACAATAGACCAAAGCACCCAAATCATTTTTACTTTCATTTTTTTTATTTATTTTTAATCTTTTTAAAAGAAATCCTGCAGGTCATAAAGAACTTTGTTTTTCCACCTCCAAGAAAGGAGTGCTCTCCATTATTTCAGTTGTTTACCTTAAGCTAAATGCCATTTTACTTGCTTTACTCAAGGCAAAAATGCATCTGTGGTAAAAAAAAAAAAAAAAAAAAAAAAAAAAAAAAAAACAAATACTAGATTTTCACATCAATATATGTTTGTTTTAATGCAGACAGTGTGCTGTCACTTTAATTCAGCGTGTCCAGCAAAGCAACAAATAGACTTAAATAGTGCGGAAAAACGATTACCGTACTTTGAACTGACGGACTGAAACTGTGCGCAGTGTGAAAACTGTAATCTGTTAACATGGGTACAAAAAAAACATGCACCGCAAACAGACTAGGCTGGGTATAAAACGGGCATCAGCAGGTGTCGCTTCAGATAGCCTGCTCGATGTATTGCCACTTTCATACAGCTTTTTTAGTGCTGCCACATTAACGTTACCTACACTGTAAAAAAAAAAAAAAAATCAGGTCTCCAACTGAACATTTTCAAGTGACTGATCACATCTACATTTTTCAGTTGGCCGAATTGAATTTCTGTGAATTAAATTGCATCAATTCACAGAATTGAACTGAAATGCCAACTGAAAAATTTAGATGAATGATTGCTGTGTGTAGTTTCACTGAATCGAGTTTAAAGGAACAAAGTTACTTAAAAAGCAATATCGGCAAATGAAACAGTCATTTACTCTTAAACAATTAAGATTAATCCGCAATTTTTAAAAAAAATAAAGCACAATAAATCTGCGGGTCACATGTGTGCCGAACGGTGGATCGGGATCCGTTCGGATCATGGATCAACTGCGATCCGTTTGCCTGACAAGCCAGACCCACATCAAGATGTTTGGTCTGGAAACTCACCATAGACAGGGCTCAATCCGAGGGGCGGGATAAACGGTTGTCTTTCAAACTCCCTCTGCACGCGATAGGATAGCGCTACAACCAACCAGAGCAATGAAGGTGAAACAGAGCTCGCTGACAGATTAAACATTCGCCGTATCCGGTCAGCAAAACCCCGAACACATCTTCCCTTTTTAAGAATAACTTCAGTGCCGCTCTTTGTCCTTTTCTCAGAGAAAAGCTTAACTCCAAGTCTTCCAGAGTCGCGGTCAAAGCTGATTCGAAAGACCGCCACCGTTCGCCAGTGTCACATTCCCTGTGTGTTTTTGTGGACTTTTACGTTATTTCCTGTTGTGTGTTTAGTTTTGTAGTCCTTTGTAGTTTTTCATGCTGATTTAGTTCTTCAGGTGTTTTCTATCTGTTACGCCCCCTTGTTACCTTGTTAAGCTTGTGTATTTATAGTACTTGTGTTTCACCCGTGGTTTATCAGTCGTTGTACGTATGTATTGTTGTGGTGTCATGAGCTCCTTGTTTATCTTAGTTTTCCTCAGTAAATGTTCCTGCACGTAGATCTGCTTCCTTGTCTGCTCATTCCACACAAATTGTTACAGCCAGTTTCTGTGTTTACTAGAAGCACGCAAACGCAACTCGGCCGTCGTCATTATGGCCCCGCCCATCGACTCTATACCCGATGTGATTGGCCCGGCAAGAGTTAGGCGAATACAGCTCAGAAGTTTTGAGATTTGCTAGAGTACACTCGCGGGCAGATTAAATTTGCTGCCGCTAGGGTGCGTCTAGATTTCTAGGCTAGCGATCCGTTGCACCCCTAGTGTATTGTTATCTTAAATGTTTCATATCAACAGTCAGCAGGGGCCTGTACCATGATGGTAGTTTAACAAACTCAGGGTTACAGGATTAGTTTTGAGTTGACAAAACCAAACCAATCTATTCTGGCTTTGTTGGTCCCATGATGCTGATCATCAGCTCGCTCTGTCAAGTCAGGCTTTGATCCTGAGTTCAGGAGTTTAGCTGTGACATCAGCAGGGGACAGCCAATCACACGCTGTGGATCAGCGAAACTGAGATTCATTTCTCTCTTCTGCAGATTATTACATGATTGAAAAATATTAAGAATTTAAAAAAAAAATTACACAGCAAGAAGAAAAGAGCTGTCTATGAAAGAGGACAACTAAAGAAACAATATTATATGTCAATACAAGTTAGTTTAGTTGATAAAAAAGTTATGAAGTTAGTTTAGTTGATAAAGAAAATTTAACATTTAAGCTCAGTAAACTTCTTTTTTTAAATAGCTTTATTTATTGATTTTAATCATATTTGTATGACTTTATGTAGGCTATTTATATTAATTTTAACAAAGTGCCTATTAATGATTGATTAACTAAAATGATAAATGTGTAATTAAGTAAGGGTATAATAATTACATAAATTATATCTAAATCATTAAAAATTATCATTTTTATAAATAAGCATGGGTAAAAGCCAGACGCTTTAGTCTTTAAAAACATTTGCTATGTAGTGACCTTTAATTTGAAGTAGAAACAGGGGGAGTGACTTTATTGCATCAGAGGTGTGTCAATTTACTCACAGCTGATTGGCCCAATTTCAGGTTGAGATCTCTTATCCAGAACATAACCTGCCCTGGAGCAGGTTAGCCGTGGAGTGTAAGTTACTATGGCGATGAACACAGCTAAAAGCCAAACCACTTTAATGGTACCTAAAACCCAGGATTAGCACAAACTAAGCTTAAACTTATCTGGATAACCTGCTAAACCAGCTTCATGGTACAGGCCCCAGGTCTGTAAATCCTTGTGACAGGATTTTTTTGTTGTTGTTGTTGCTGTTGTTGCATATTATACAAACCAACAAACTATATAATAGCGCAAAATACGGGGACACATCCCTACACAGACTGCACCAATATGCTTTGATAAAGAACCTTTTGATAGACTGATTAAGGCTGTGTTCACACTTGACTTGTTTTTTGACTAGAAAAATTTGATGAGCACTCTTTTAGTACAAACAACAACAACAACAAAAAACCTGTCAGCGTTTGGTTCCATTAGCAGCCGAGGGCGTCTTTTGTTCCTATAACAACAGAAGCAACAAGAGTGCTGTGTGGTGCAGAGATTAAAAATGTCGAGAAAGTTGGCTCTTGACGTTAATGGGGAGGAGAATGTTGTTTCAAAACAACATTTATACATGTAAGAAAACAGTATGTGCTTACAATAATTGCTAATCAGTTTGACAAAAGTCAGTTTGAAGACCTGCTACTGCTGTTTAGTCGATCTACCAGCCATAGATATATAAATATACATATCTATGCTACCGGCACTTTCTCCATTTTCCTTGTTGTTATGGAAACGAGTCAGGTCTTGCTACTCGCTTGTCTCATTGGTCAGCTGTCAAAAAGCTTGACATGGGTGTTTTTATTAGAAAGTTGAACTTTTTTCAACTTGAAAATATGCACTGAGCTGCAGAAAACGACATTGGCATTGGTGTTTTTTTTAAAACACGGTTTACTCCATAGTATTATAATGTAAAACAGACAGCTTCAAAAAAGACGTCAAGTGTGAAGTTCTTCTGGTCTCTTATTTTTCATGACTTCACTGCTCAACATTCAACAAGGTGCTGAAAGCATTCTTTAGAAATGTTGGCCCATATTGATAGGATAGCATACTGCAGTTGATGGAGATTTGTGGGATGCACATCCAGGGCACGAAGCTCCCATTCCACCACATCCTAAATATGCTCTATTGGGTTGAGATCTGGTGACTGTGGGGGCCATTTAAGTACAATGAACTCATTGTCATGTTCAAGAAACCAATTTGAAATGATTCAAGCTTTGTGACATGGTGCATTATCCTAGAAGTAGCCATCAGAGGATGCATACTTGGTTGTCATAAAGGGATGGACATGGTCAGAAACAATGCTCAGGAAGGCTGTGGCATTTAAACGATGCCCAATTGGCACTAAAGGGCCGAAAGTGTGCCAAGAAAACATCCCCACACCATTACACCACCACCACCAGCCTGCACAGTGGTAACAAGTTGTAACAAGTGGTTATTTCAGACAAAGCTGCTCTTCTATCCACTTGAATCAGTCAGCTTATTCTCCTCTGACCTCTAGCATCAACAATATATTTTTTTGCCCACAGGACTGCCACATACTGGTTGTTTTTCCCTTTTCACACCATTCTTTGTAGACCCTAGAAATGGTTGTGCGTGAAAATCCCAGTAACTGAGCAAATTGTGAAATACTCAGACCACAACCATGCCACGCTCAAAAGTGCTTAAATCCCCTTTCTTTCCCATTCTGACTTTCAGTTTGGAGTTCAGGAGATTGTCTTGACCAGGACCACACCCCTAAATTCATTGAAGCAACTGCCATGTGATTGGTTGATTAGATAATTGTATTAATGAGAAATTGAACAGGTGTTCGGTGAATGTATAATGCAGGGGGCGGAACATTTCAGATTTTAGTTTTGAATGCTTATATCTTCTAAATGTGAATTGTGTCATTATTTTTGAGCACATTAGCTTACAGATAACAGTAAGGCATAACATATTCATTCTAAAAGCCAAAAATCTTTTTTTTTTCTTTTTTTTCATGGGAACTTGGCTTTTTTATTTTATTTCCTATCCAACACTCACAGTATGAAGCTGAAAATATACTTCCCTTCTCCATGTTTTACTCTGGCTTGTGAACAGTATTTGTAAAAATATTTTTGTCATCATCGCATCATATGTAGCAATTTTTTTTTTTTTTTTTTTTGCTTACATGGACAACAAGTATATACAAGTGATTTGAGCACTCAAAAACAAAAGGTTCAGGTGGTGTGCATGCAATCACAATCACATCCAATAGAGTACACTTTTAAGGGTTTGCACACTCAAATGCACACTAGATGGAGCGGAACACAGAAAATGAAATATGCCTAGGCAATTAGTCCAGATAGAAATTAAAATTCCATCACTTGCGCACCCACGTTGTTCCAAACCAAAAAAGTAAATATTTTGATGGATGCACTTGTTGCTCTTTTCCATTAATGAAGACCGCAAAGACAAAAGCACCACAAGACTTATTCTGAGTGAATGACCACATAATATAAGTTGGTGTGTGAACTATCACCTAATAAACCTGTGAACCAGTGTAAAGAGCGGGAAGGCGCTGTTTCCAGACACCATCACACTGGGAGAAATGTTGGAGAGACAGTTTTAATCTATCACAACAGTAATGAATATTTGAGTGGTAACCATTCCTCAGCAGTAAAGCTGTGTGGACACAGCAGTGTTTAATGCCTTTAGAGCCTGCTTTCCACAGAGGAAGTGGAATCCACCTGACAAATGGAGCCAGAGCACACTCTCCTTGTGTATTTCTCACCGGCGATAAGTAGAAGCATTTAACCGTATTATGGACGGACTGGCAGCAGTGTCAGGAGTGGTTTGGACGTGCCAGCCCGTGAGGCCTCGTTCACTAATTTAGAACCTCCTAGATCAAGCCCCCACGGGCTGCCTGACTAAATTCACCCAGCTTTTCATTAAAGCCATTAAGTTGCTAGTCCTAAACTAATGGCGACGTTGAGCTGTGGAAAGGTAGAAGTATGAGGGGAGAAATGGAAAGAGTGATGAGAGGCAGGAGGTGAAGGCATTAGTGTTGTTCCAGTACAAAAGTGAGCGGATGAAAAGAAATGGGAGGTACAAAAAGAAAGTGGAGAAAAACATTTACACTCCTCATCTGGACAGATACTCTGACTGCTCAAATTTTTCCCACACAATTACAGACATTTGCATAATTAATGGATCTTTCGAGGGCTGCTTACCCCACTGCATTTAAATTTTTTATCTAGCAGCCAGATAAATAAGTAAAAAGCCCAGAGCCTGAAAATATATTAACTTTACTTTCTGTTTATGCACAAGGGATGGGATTGAGTGCTTGCATATATTTTTTTAATGTTTGACATCCATCCATCCATCCATCCATCCATCCATCCATCCATCCATCCATCCATGATTTAGCCTAGAAATCTAGACGCACCCTAGTGGCAGCAAATTTAATCTGCCCGCAAGTGTCGTCTAGCAACTCTCAATACCCTTCTGAGCTGTATTCCCCTAACTCTTGCCGGACTAATCACATCGTGTATAGAGTCGGTGGGCAGGACCATAATGACGACGGCCGAGTTGCGCTTGCGTGCTTCTAGTAAACACAGAAACTGATGAACGGCGGCAGTCTTTCGAATCAGCTCTGACCGCGACTCTGGAAGACTTTGGAGTTACGCTTTTCTCTGAGAAAGGAATAAAGAACGGCACTGAAGTCACAGAATACAACAAATATACAACATATTAAATGTTTATGAAATTTATAATTTCAAGGGGAAAATAAGTAGATTTTATATTTCATGGCATCAACACATCTCAAAAAAAAAGTTTGGACAAGGCCATGTTTACCACTGTGTGGCACCCCCTCTTCCTTTTAAAACAGTCTGCAAACATCTGGGGACTGAGGAGACAAGTTGCACAAGTTTAGGAATATGAATGTTGTTCCATTCTTCTCTAATACAGGCTTCTGTTTGCTCAACTGTCTTAGGTCCTCTTTGTCGCATCTTCCTCTTTGTGCTATGGCAAATGTTTTCTATGGGTGAAAGATTTGGACTGCAGGCTGGCCATGTCAGTACCCGGATACCTCTTCTATGCAGCCATGATCTTGTAATTGATGCAGTATGTGGTCTGACATTATCATGTTGGAAAATGCAAGGTCTTCCCTGAAAGTGACGACGTCTGGATGGGAGCATATGTCGTTCTAAAACTTAGATATACCTTTCAGCATTGATGGTGACTTTCCAGATCTGTAAGCTGCCCATGCCACACACACTCATGAAACCCCATACCATCAGAGATGCAGGCTTCTGAACTGATAACAACTTGGTTTGCCCTTGTCCTCTTTAGTCCAGATGACATGGCGTCCCAGTTTTCCAAAAAGAACTTCACATTTTGATTCGTCTGACCACAGAACAGTTTTCCACAATGCCGTCTAAGGGCCTGAAGTTCACGGGCATCCAGTATGGTTTCCCGGCCTTGACCTTTACGCACAGAGATTGTTCCATATTCTCTGAATCTTTGGATGATATTATACACTGTAGATGATTATAACTTCAAACTCTTTGCAATTTTTCTCTGATAAACTCCTTTCTGATATTGCTCCACTATTTTTTGGCGCAGTATTGTTGTAATTGGTGATCCTCTGCCCATCTTGACTTCTGAGAGACACTGCCACTCTAAGAGGCTCTTTTTATACCCAATCATGTTGCCAATTGACCTAATAAGTTGTACATTCAACTTTTCCGACCTCTTATTGGTACCTGTCCCAACTTTTTTGGAATGTGTTTTCTCTCATGAAATCCAAAATGAGCCAATATATGGAATGAGATTTCAAAATGTCTCACTTTCAATATGGAAATGTCTCACTTTCAACATTTAATATGTTTTTTTATATTATTTCAAGAGTTCACACTTACGAATAATCAGATAGATTATTCTAACCAGCAGACAGATTTCTGACTGGTTAGAATGGCATAATGATTGGATAGATCAATTGCTGATTGATGACAGCTGGTTTAGAAGGACTTGATGATTTGGATAGCTCATTTAAACGTATTCCTTTCGAACTTTGTTTATAAAACATCCTATTGTGAATAAAATATACGTTTATGAAATGTGTACATTTTTGCATTCCTTTTTTATTCACAATTTGTTACAGTGTCCCAACTTTTTTTAAATCGGGCTTGTAAAAGTTGCACTGTTGCATGTAGTCTTCACCAGATTTACATTTTCTTTTATACATTTTGAAAACAAACATATCTCTTGCATCGCTTGTGCTTTCACAATCAATTTTATTCTGAGCTTTTGAGAGCTAATGGCCATTCGTGTACAGATTTCCTGTGGATTTCTCTTTTTTACATAATGTCGGCGTGTTCAAGACACAGCCCTTTGATTCTCTCTGTCTCCACTGTTCTTTTCGCTCTCCAGCTCTGCAGGACGTCCTTAGCTCAGGTGGAGAGTGCAGATGAGTAGATTAGATCCCTTGTCATTGGATCACAGCAAGCCAAATCAATCCTGTGTGCTGGAGGAGTAAAACAGAGAGAATCGCAAAGCTCATCGATCGCCTCTGAAACAAATATGAATCATACATGCAGGAAAGCTCACGCCCCATGCTGAAAAAGCTCTTTAAAAAATTGATCAAATATTTCTTGTCTTGTCTTGTTCCTCACCTTTAACACGATGAATTCTCTGTTGGAATTCATCGCCGCTCGTTGAAGGGCGAATCAGCTTTGTATGTGCTTTGTGAACAGTGTTGATGTGCAGCGGTGAACTTTTGAATATAGAAATTAAAGTTTCGCGGGGTGAAATTTGGGTGAGTTTCTTAAAAGTCAGCTGCGAGGGATCTCTATCAGAATGAAATCATTGTCTTTTGAAGTACACTTTTTACAGTTTTTCTGTACTACCAGCTTAACTTAGCCACCAATCGAGACCCATAATGCAACACTGCAGTACCACACATACTCACAAGAACATAACAAGGGAAAATGCAGTTGAATTACATAAATGTCAGCTGTGATTTAAATGGAAAGGTTGAGGTTGACATTTTCTTTCTGACAAGATATGAAAAAACTGTATGCATTTTTTGAGTGACAAGCTGCACTGCGGTTCTCTCAAACTGCTCTTTCGCTTCCTGTCATTTACTTTTTTTCTCTTCCAATGTCTAGACAGCAGAAGAAGGCAAACTGCACTTCAACAGCTATTCAGAGCCACCATAAACTGCCTTCAAATTTATAGCCTACGATATGTCGGAAAGGAAGCAAGGACAAGTTAAAGGGAGCCTATTTCCCAGAGAGCCCTGGAAACAAGCTCATCATCTTGGAATCCATTTGACCTTGGTTTGATGTAACCTGCACTAGGTAGCCCACTGAAATTGTAAAGATTGATGCATTTACGCTTGCTTATAGCTTTGTGCATCTCTAGCATCAGGAGGCAAATAAAGCTGAAATGTCTGTAATGCATAACATGGCTGTCGCGGTCAAGACCAACTCTGTTGAGTCATTTGATCAGTACATACCTTCTCTGTTATATTCGCAGGGTCGAAAAATAACGCCAGTAATGCTAAAACTGAGAGGAAACGGCTGACAGAAAATAAGAGAGGAAAGATAGAAAGGATTCTGCTTCTTAGAGAAAAGTCTTGAGAGAAGGGTGATACAAGCGACCCCTGCCTTCTTCCGAGGCTAATGTGTTTTTGAAGATTGCTAGGATGAATATCAAATGATGATGCAAGTTTTATGGAGACAGAGGCTCAAAGTGGCTGGCTTCTTTTAAACAGATTAAAGAGACAGAAGATGAGGGAGATGAGTGAGCTACTCGTATGGTTGTGCGTCTAGGCAACACGCTCACAGCGGCCTTTACAATTGCCATTCCTCTTGAAAGGTCCTTCATTCATCAGGCTATTCAAGACCTGATGAGTAGTTTGTACAATCCCCTTATTTTCTGAATCTGCCGCATAACCCTTAAGGATAATATCCATCAACCAGATTAACTAGCCTATCTAGAGGTACCTCACATTCCCACTGCAACACATTTTTAGAATAGTCATATATAATAAAGAGAATAATACTTTCATTCAGCATAGATGCTGATGGTGGGAAAAGAAATTCCACCACCAAAAAATGTAAAATATCAATTATTTTGCGTTCTCTCGCAAATGCACTCCTGAGAAATGTTGCATTCACTCGCAAAACCTTTGCGTTTCTTTGAGGAACTTTGCATATATATAGATTAATAGAGGGACAAGATGGAAGACTAAGAGTATGTTAATCATTATCAAGGATTTCTGTAGATGGAAGTCGATTTTTGAGGGGGATAGTGGGTATTTCAGTGGGAGGAAACATAGAAACTACGACTAAGGGAGAGAGGGAACAAAGATACAAAACAATAGAAGATAAAAATAAACCCAAAGATGAAAATCTAATTAATTTTGATTTAATTGGAAGAAACAATTATGCTTTGAAGACTGATCCATGCTTAGGATTTCATCTTTTTTTTTTTTTTTTCACTCTTTCTCCTCCGCCTACAAACCTGGAGGCTGCATTTATAGGAGCGCTTTTCTAGGACCCTATAATTTAGTTGTTTAAAGGTTGGGTAAGTGTTTTCCGGTAACCGATGTTGATATTTCAAATCACCAAAACAAACACACGCCTACACCAAAAAGGGCCTTGTGTCCACCAAAGCATCTGGCTGGCATATTCAGTTGTTTTCAACCGGAGCGCCATATTTTTAGAATGCCATAAGCATAACAAGGCTCTGAGGGAGTATTTCACGCTCAAGTGTATATACTTTACATTGTATTGGCAATTTTATATTTAATAGAAACAAACTCTGTGAAACGGGATACTAATAAAAAATTCACAAATATTTGTATCATAACAAGCAAAACTTATTTAAAAAAAAAAAAAAAAGTTTGGCCCTGCCAAAACTTTCTTAAGCGCTTACAGCGAGGCATTTTCAATTGGATAAAAATGCTTTTGGTGGCCTAAGTGATAGCAATGTGTGTTACTCTGGTAATCCAGGTCGAATGTTCAATGAAAAAGTCATCCCTTCCATCCCAAAAACACAAATACAGTTCTCATGAACAACTTAATAGCACGAACACGACAGACCAACTTAATTACAATTGGGATAAGATTAGAGCGTTATATCAAACACGAAACGAGGAATCAAAGGAAACACATATATTAGTTTATTATCGTACTTTTCGACAAACTGTGAGCTGACGCTCGAAACAGACAAATAATGGGTCTTTATCATTGCTGAACTGATTGAAGATACGATTGAAAATTGGACATACAAGCCAACATGACACACGGGCATATTCAAGCAAAAGCCAGCATATATTAGTTCTGTGAAACAAAATAAAACCATGTTACTCGACTATCGAGAAGAAATAAAGCAACTTCGTCGTCTGATTGCAGGCGTTTCCTTGAGTTCTCTCTAGTGTTGGAAAGATGACACTTCTTGCCTTGGCTCTTTTGAATATTAACGTTCCCTGAGCGCTCTCTTCTTACCATCATTAGTAGACACGCCCCTTACTGCTGATTGGCTACAAGTTGTTTTGGTACTCCGCCCGAGACATATAAACATGCAATGTTTTTCACTGTTATAGAGTAGGAGGCATATTACACATCTTCTGAAAGAGTACAGGATCTCCTGATCAAAACACAATCAAAAAAAGCAGAAACAATTGATAGCATATTTAAGCAGTAAACAGATCCATATTTAAAATAACATGATCATCAACATTAAACATCATATAGGTCAAAACTGCCTAATGTTACTGAATAAAATGTCAACCCTGGACAAGCTATAGGGCTATGCAAACATTAGAAGTGTTGATGGACTCAATGTACTCCATCTGTGTTTTGATCATCATTTTGAATCCGATCTAGACGTATAGACTTTGACAAAAATGCATTTTTCTCAGCTTTTACTCAATGTTGATTAAAAGTAAAAAAATAAAAAAACTATATATATATATTTATATATATATATATATATATATATATATATATATATATATATATATATATATATATATATATATATATATATATATATATATATATATATATTTATTTTTTTATTTATAATTTTATTATTTTATTCAAAAGTAGAGGCATATCTACTTTTAGCTACTACAACATTTAGTACTTGAGGACAATAGCGATTAATGCATTGAAAAAAGCTACTTTTTAAGTCGTTATTGTCAGAGATGGAACTGCAGAGCTTAGCATTTGTTTTTCTCGTTTCACACAGGAGCTCAAGGATTCAGAAGCCATACGGGTGTTGTGTTTAAAGATTTATTGTGTGTGGAGTTTGAAATGCTCCCTATTGCTATCATGTCGCTATAAAGCCGCCAGGTGCTGGCATGTTTGCAGAGAAGTGGGGAGATTGTTCCTTTGTATGTCTCCTGCGTGGATCTCAGTGGACATTGGCGTAGGAGAGGATTGGGAAAGGCGGACAGAGAGCGATTGAGCTAAGAGGATCGATCCCTCACTGCGTGCGTCAGACCGCATGTTATTTTTACACCTGTCAGGTACAATGCCCAGGTACGGTTCGCGCCAAGTAGGAAGTACCGGTGGCCATGGAGACTGTCACCGAATCTAGGGCACGGTTTTGAATGTGTGTGATCTTGTGAAGCGGCCATGCTATCATTCTTGTGCACGCTAGAAAAACTGTCCAAGCAATAAGCTACAAATCATCCGACCAGTAAACAGCACTGCATCATGGAAAACACACACCTCATCCATATAACTCTAACCTGAAAGATTTAGAGTGCTTTAGCATATGCAGAAACTCAATCTGTAGCATTGCCATCCATCTCATTTGCCTTTCTTCCTCACCACTCTGTCTTGAGTCTCGTTTTCTCATTTTCAGTGTGATCCTGAATATTTATACTCTATATTTAGGTGTGAAAATGCTTCTCTCCACCAGTGCTGGAGAAGCTGCTTTGCAACTGTAGTTCGCCTAGCTACAAACTACTTCAGCTACAGTCAAGCAATTGTTTTGTAAAAGTCTCAAAATTAGGGTGATCTTTTTTTTATTTTATTTTTTTGCATAATAAAATCAGAAAGATTGTTGGTCAAACAAACAAGTGGTCCTGTTTTATCGCCAACAATGGGGATGTGAGCATCAGAACTGGATCACAGAGCGATGGAAGAAGGTGGCCTGGTTTGATGAATCACGTTTTCTTTTACATCACACGGATGGCTGGGTGCATGTGGGTAGATTACCTGTGAAACACATGGCACCAGGATGCACTATGGAAAGAAGGCAAGCCGGTGGAGGCAGTGTGATGCTTTGGGCAATGTTCTGTTGGGAAACCTTGGGTCCTGCCATCCATGTGGATGTTACTTTGACATGTACCACCTACCTAAGCATTGTTGCAGACCTTTTTATGGAAATGGTATCCCCTGTTGGCTGTGGCCTTTTTCAGCAGGATAATGCTCCTGCCACAAAGCAAAAGCATGGTTCAGGAATGGTTTGAGGAGCATAACAATGAGTTTGAGGCCTCCAAATTCCCCAGATCTCAATCAAATCAAGCATCTCTGGGATGTGCTGGACAAACAAGTCCCATTCAAAGAGGCCCCACCTCGAAACTTTCAGGATTTCAAAGGATATGCTGCTATCATCTTGGTGCTAGATTCCACAGCACACCTTCAGGGATCTAGTTAAGTCCATGCCCCGATGGGTCAGGGCTGTTTTGGCAGCAAAAGGGGGACCAACACAATATTAGTTAATAATGTTATTCCTGATCGGTGCTGTATGTATACCATTTTTTGCTTCTTTAATATAAAGTAATTTATTCACATTTCTCCACTTTTCTTTCGGTCATTCTACTCTCTTTTTTTGGCCGGTTCATTTTATCTCTACTTCCTGGTTTTGCTTGGAACATTTTCAAGGCTGTAGACTCAACGTCAGTCATTGAGTTCACTCCGAGATAGCATCTTGCTGTCTGCTCATATTGAAGGAAATGAATGTTTTATGGCAGGTCAGGGCTTCACCGACTGCCTCGACGATTTGTCTCCAGCCGACCAGAGCTGATGGAACATCAGAGCCAAAATTATTGGTCCAATATGACAATCAGGATTTCTGGCAGAGGATGGAGCGGGCTGTGTTAGCCAGCAGAAGACTGGACATGTCTGATGCTCAGTGACATCTTCTGACTTCAGCTGTCTCAAAGTCATCCACACACTCCTAACCAGACCAGGCACCTGCTATTTCCCAAAATGATTTTCAGGCCATATTTAATATTGTTACATCCTGCATATTTGACTACACTTTGTTTTAGTTTTGGTTTTTCGTGACATGTTATACAGCTCTATGAATCCTGCATTGGAGATTTTGAAGATATGCTGCTTGGTATAAAATGGTATTGATCATATCGTCTGTTTTGACACTTGCTTTGAAGACCGCTACCACGCATATAAACAGATTAGATTGATCAAAGGACAAGCATTGACTGGGATGTCTCATTAGGTGCTTTGAATCAGTAGATGAAAAAAGAAAAACAAATCTTTATTAGTTGGCTGTTATGAATGTTCAATATATGAGGTGGGGTGTTTTATCACCGCAAATCAAGCTGGTGTGGGTGAAGTGAATTAAGTTTTTTTTATGGCATATTAAAGTTTGTTCAGCTTTCAATGACTGCGATGTGATTTAAAAACTAAAATGGAGAGTGTTGGCAAGCCTTTTCTTTTTTCTTTCTTTCTTTCTTTCTTTCTTTCTTTCTTTCTTTCTTTCTTTCTTTCTTTCTTTCTTTCTTTCTTTCTTTCTTTCTTTCTTTCTTTCTTTCTTTCTTTCTTTCTTTCTTTCTTTCTTTCTTTCTTTCTTTCTTTCTTTCTTTCTTTCTTTCTTTCTTTCTTTCTTTGTATGGCATGTGTGGTATGTATAATATTAGCATTTTAGTATCAGTATAGTATAAGTCTGTGTGTGTGTGTGTGTGTTTATTAATATATATAAAGCCTTGCAAAATGATTAATTTGTAAAAGATTAATAATACAAGTACAAATTTGTAATTTGTGTTTGTATACACACACACACACACCAGCCTGGTCTCATCGTTAATACGTAGGTATTAATACGTTACTTTCAAAGAGACTAAACGTACGTCTTAGTACGTTTGGAGAAGTGCTAAAATGTAAAATATAGACGTATTTGCAACATTTAAACGTAGTATTATTACATTTTTACAG
Source organism: Pseudorasbora parva (assembly GCF_024679245.1). Classification (NCBI taxonomy): domain Eukaryota; kingdom Metazoa; phylum Chordata; class Actinopteri; order Cypriniformes; family Gobionidae; genus Pseudorasbora; species Pseudorasbora parva. Next base: position 7,504,714 of record NC_090190.1, read on the forward strand.
CTAAAAAACGTTAAATATTTACGAATCCATCATGAAATCTTTTTTGTTAAGAATACAAAACTTTATACTGGTAAAAACTTTTTTTTTTTGTTATATCATAAAGATATCTATATAATTTCCCTTTGACCATTTTATTGATTAATGTACGATCCCTTAACACTACCCAAAACCTAAACCTACCAATTTAATACAGAATATAAAGAAAATAAAAGGTAAAACGGTGGAAAATGACGATTTTGATAACAATATAGCATTAAAAAATATTTTGAACGGCTAATCCTACACTTACCCCTAAACCTACCCATTAGCATTTATTAAAACAACGTACTGTTATAAATCAAAGCATAACAGACAGACCAATGTAATCACAATTTATTTATTGCAAAAATGTCAAAAGCGGTACCAAAAGTAGTTCAAATGAAGATGTGTTGCAGTCGCAGTCCTCTCTGGTGGTATATAACGTTAATAGTTTTGTATGAGGTACAGAGCAGAATGTTAGCTATTAATCAATGAAAATATTAATCCGGCTTCTCTCCGTGAAGTTGCGCGTTTCCCATTTCAAATACAAATCGACTGAAACACGGCATGTCAAAAATCTGTGACGAAGCAGGCGAGAGCCAATGAGCGTTCGATGCCACTGCCGTAAATCATGTCGTAACGCTTCATGAGGGCGCGTTTTTTAAATTTGAATTCATATTCATAACGAGCGCGAGATTTGATGTTTACCGTCGCGCTACTGAGAGGAGATGAAGATCACCGGGTTCAATTTGGATTAGTTTCTCGCAAACATATGGATTCTAACGATTTGGATTACAGCGAACTAATAAAGTGTTGCGTTTTGTGAATTGATGTATCTTGTGATCGCCAGTTGCTGAATAGGAGAAAATGCCTTTTTATGTCTCACAGCAAACAACAAGCTAGATACTACAAAATGGTTGGCAAGAATGTTATTCATCTGACGATTTTAAAATTCAGTCTTCTTTTAACATTATCTAGTCATCCGAAATGAGTTTGTAGCAGAAGTCACGAGAGCAAAATGTTATTTTATATTTCTGTTATTTTATATTAGGTTGATTAACTTAGTAAAATGCATTTAATAAATGTGACTGAAAACATGTATTGATGTGACTATTGGATATAAAATAAACAATATTAATGCCACGATTTATGGGAGCCTGGTAACTTACACGTACACACTTGGATACGTAGATAATTTACATTTTAGTGCTGTCAATACGTCAATATTGTACATTTTAGCGCTGTTAATAAGTCAGTATTGTACGTTTTATTGTGTGTGAAAACGTTAGTAAATGTACGTGTAGTAGAATCACACTTTATGTAAAAATACTCATGAATTTTCATGAGATCACGTTGTACACACACACACACACACACACACACACACACACACACACACACACACACACACACACACACACACACACACACTAGTAAACATACTAGTAAACATTACATTAGTCTGTACGATTCCTTTTACAAATTAATAATTTTGCAAGGCTCGATCATCATTGACAGTAAAGATATGTACAATGATACACACGTTTCTATTCGTTTTGGCTCATTTTGACAACATGATCATCAGTATTTGAAAAATGTAAAGGAAAAACTTTTCTGATTTTAGTACATCATTGTTGTGTAAACGTAGCCTTTCACAACCACTGCCTTGACTACATGTCCCCCAGTGATGTCCAGACTGTTGCTGTCAGTGTGATGGGAATTGATGGCTGAATTCTAGAAAAGGTAAGAGGGGAAGAGACAAGGCCGAGCAAGAGAGAGAGACAGGGTTATGATGGCTGATGATGAAAGGTAGATAACACATCGTTTAGCCGGTAGAAAAAAAGAAGGAGACTGTCTGCTCTCATGGTCAGTGTTTTGTTTCACCCCTCTGTAGTCTTGGACATAAACACAGGTTTCAAGTATGCTGTTTATTGCAGTTTTTTCACGGTAGAGCACTCCAAAGGGAAAACAAGATTGCAAACTTGAATGCTGCAGATGTATGCTGTGATGTCTGGGCTTTTCCTCTTAGTATGATAGGCAATAAAAGGTCTAAATGAACACTATTTCACTATGACCTCTGAATGACCTCCCATTAAAACCGATGCACATCTGTGCGTTTGACTGACTCTCCGATCATTGACTCTGATGTATGGATGCCAGCTGCCTGTTTATGTGTGAAAATGCTGCAGTGTCCCTAATGTAAATAGTCAAAAACACACAGCTGTCACATCTAGTTATTTTTAGTCATGCAAACACACATTGTGAAGTCATAAACAAGACTTTTAAGTATTCAATGTAGTTAGCAAACATTTGTCCACACATTTGACACTGCAAAATAAAGTTTACCCATTTACATGTACATGTACATATTAGTTAAAGATACCTAGTATAAAGTGGGACCATTTCTAAACCTGGTAATTATGATTTCCTCACTCAAATGGCGTTGTTCCATAGTTTCCATGACAGTGTGTATCATGCGATCTCCTCTGGTAATGCCACATGCCCTTTTTGTTGTGTGAACAGTTCAATCTCTGAGATGGAAATCATCCAGGCCTCCCCTTGAGCTCACCTGCTGAACATTTTTGGAAATTGGTTAGTTTTGTTAAAGGTGAAGTGTGAAATGTCTGTGTATCTAATGGAAACAAATGATGTTTGGCAAAAAATAATGAAGTTTACAATTATGCCTCGCACCCCCCAAAGTCAGCCGAACAGATACTCGCAACTTTGCTCAGAACGCTCAAATACACAGAGAAATAGTAGATATAAAAAGTCTACTAAGCCCTGCTAAAGAGGATCGGATTTATGTCTCTATTTATTGTACATTTTCAACTTTGTTTGGTGTTCAATGTTGCTGTTAGTGCTTGGTAAAAGTCTGCAAGGTTACAGAGCACAAAGTCGCTCCAAAGGGAGTTATTTTCTATATCAGTGTTTGAACTCCCCGAAACGTTTTGATTGTAGTCTTATTGGGTTTTTTCCAAGAACGTGTCACTTATGGTAAGGGGCTTGGCATTTCCGAAACACACTTGAAGCAGTTGACCAATCCCAACACACTATCTGGTCCATCTGACCAACCAGAGCATGTTGTACTTTTCGGAAGGAGGGGCTTCATAGAGACTAAACAAAGTATTACTGACAGACTGGGAAGAGAGGAGCTGCAACAATGTCAAATATGAGAAAAATAAGAGCATTTTTGAGAATTTAAGCATTAAAGCATTCTTCGCGATTTCATCTTTCAAACTTTAGTTAGTGCGTAATGTTGCTGTTAGAGCATAAATAATACCTGTAAAATTATAAAGCTCAAAGTTCAATGCCAAGCGAGATATTTTATTTAACAGAAGTTCCCTTTCAAAGCCTACAGCGAACGGCCGGTTTGGACTACAGCCCTGCACTTCCTTCAGGAATGACGTCACTAGAACCGTTTGTTGACTAACGCTCCGCCCACAAGAACAAAATAGGGGGCGTGGTCTTGTTGCTCTCCCACGTGGAGAAGAGCGCGCATTCAGCGCTTGCATCTCCCCGTTACGGTAAGAGGCGGGACCTTACCGGGCAAAGTGCGCTAAGCTGCTGTCCAATCACAACACAGGAACCGCTGGCCCAATCAGAACTCGTTACATGTTTCTGAAGGAGGGACTTCATAGAACAAGGAATTCATCAGGCCATTTTTAGGACAGAGGAAACAGCGGTGTACAGATAAGTAAATTGTGTGAAAAATACTGTGTTTTTTTTTACATGCGAAACATGAACTCATGTTATATTGCACACTGTAAACATAATCAAAGCTTCGGAAACACACGAAGAATGGGACCTTTAAAACCTATTATATAGACCCCAAAAACAAGACTTTGAAAAAGGGCATAATATGACCTCTTTAAATCTTGTGAAAAAACTTAATGTAAAAAAAAAAGAAAAGAAATAATGACAAATCATTTCACATATCACATGCCCCTTTAAGGTAAAAATTCCAACATACGCAAATCCACTGAAAACCAACGTAATATATTTCAGAGAAAGAAAATATGAAAATAACTATAAACTAATTAATAACCTACCGGCATATAAACCTTTAAAAATATAGTTATCCGTCTGAGAGCAGTAGATGGTGACACAAGCATCTGAGGGGATTTTTAATCATAAAGATAATTTAATTATACAGATGCTATTGTTTTGAATGAATAATTGCAGTTACTAATAATAGTACATGTTTGTTTATTGAAAATGTAACAGTAAAGCACAAAGCTTGAACTGAGATTTTTCATGAGACTGTGACTTCGTGCTTTCTTTTCCCTTTCATTTGTCGTTTGATGTTTCTCATAAGTAACAGAAGTGGCAGCTCTTATCAGTTGGGCAATGTGATGGTGGCACCAGTGGAAACCTCTAACAAAATGTAATTTCACCGGCAGGAAAAAATGTTGCAAAGAGAGAAATACTTTTGATTTCTAAAGTCTTAAGTGAAATAGTAAGCCGCATCTCTCAGCAAAGGCCATAGAATGTATTTTTCAGACAGTGCATTTATGTCCAAGATAACATCACATAGTAATCTCCGCAATATTATTATTATTATACGGCTATAATCAGATCATTACTCAAGAAACCCTCCTTCGATCCTCAAACTCTTGCTCGATCCTCAAACCCATATCCAACTTGCCATTTATTTCGAAGGTTTTGGAGAAGGTAGTTGCCAGGCACCTCGAGGACCATCTCAATGACAACAACATTTTTAAAAAGTTCTAAGCTGGCTTCCGTTCTGGCCACAGCACGGAAACAGCCTTAGTGAGGGTTACAAATGACCTGCTAATGACAGCTGATGCCGGGTCACCATCACTCCTTGTCCTCCTGGATCTTTCTGCAGCGTTCGACACGGTTGACCATGGGATACTTCTCAAATGACTGTCTCATTCTATTGGACTTGATAACACAGAGTCATACCTCACAGACAGATCTGAATTTGTGGCCATGGGTAGCTCAAGGTCCATTTCACATGCGGTTGGTTGCGGAGTACCTCAGGGCTCAGTTCTAGGACCTCTCTTATTCAATCTCTACATGCTTCCTCTATGTAAAGTCATCCTTCGCTTGGGAATTTCATTTCATTGCTACGCTGATGATAGATTAAATCTGAAAATTGACATTCATCATTATCGTCATCATCGTCATCATTATCAACACTTTCTGCCTGTCTGGAAGAGATAAGGACGTGGATGAACTACAACTTTCTCCAGCTGAACAGCTCTAAGACAGAAGCCATCCTGATTGGTTCCCCTCATCAGATCAGATCATCCCCCATAACCTGTATTACATTTTCTGGCCAGGACATTCCTCTGTCATCCATAGTCACCAATCTCTGTGTTAGGTTTGATCCACACTTTAAGGCTCACATTAAATATCTTTGCAAAACATCATTTTGTCACCTCAGGAATATAGCCAGACTCCGTCCTTCACTCACCCTTCATGATGCTGAGAAACTTGTTCATGCCTTTATCTCCTCGAGATTATTGTAACACTCTTCTCTTTGGGATTCCTAGTAAGAGCATCGAGAAACTCCAGCACATACAAAACAATGCCGCTAGGATCCTGATGAGAGTGCGTAAATATGAACACATCACACCAATTCTGCAGTCTCTTCATTGGCTTCCTATTTCCGCTCGGATCGAGTATAAAGTTTCCCTCCTCACGCATCAGTGCATCCATGGCAATGCTCCCACCTACCTTAAAGAACTCATTACTCCACAAATCTCAGCACGTTCTCTTCGCTCAACAAACACACATCGACTCAATCCCCATTGGATTAAGACCCGCACCACTGGGGACAGAGCCTTCTGTGCCTCAGCTCCACGCCTGTGGAATGCCCTCCCTGAACATCTGAGGGCTCCACAAACAACGGATATTTTTAAAAGGGACTAAAAACGTACCTGTTTAGAATGTCTTTCAATGAATGAATTAAATTAATTAATTATTGTTATTTTATTTTATTTATTTGTTTATTTTCCTCTATCTGTAGCACTTTGAGATTTTCTTTAAAATGTAAAGTGCTTTATAAATAAAATGTATTATTTATTTATTGATTTATTTATTTATTGATTTATTTATTGATTGATTGATTTATTTAGATTTATTTATTTATTTATTTATTTATTTATTTATTTATTTATTTATTTATTTATTTATTTATTTATTTATTTATTTATTTATTTATTTATTTATTTATTTATTTATTTATTATTTTACCAAATAATATCAGTTGTTATTCTTCCAAAGGATAAGTGCGTATCATAGTTCTCTAACAAAAGGCAACCATGTTTGAATGCCAATGGACTGACTGGTGTATATGAACATACATCTTGTCATATTTACTTGATATAGTTTATAGAGCATATTCTCCACATTTGTTGAAATGCGGGTTGCAGGCAGAGTTAAATGGGATGGTCAGTATGTACGCCTTAAGTAAGGACATATACTTCCCTTAGCAGGATATATTGCAGTCTTGCACACACTAATCAAACGCTGGCCGAGAGGATCCAAACAGCTTTACCGCAGCCTGTCTGTAAGACAGAGAGTGACCTCAGTGACTGGAGACATGGATAGTTTGTAAAATCCCTGTGAGAGTAGGTAGTTTTCTTGCACTCTTTCTTTCAGAAAGAAGAAAGCTGATGTGAGTCATAAAGAAACTCTGATTGTGAATGGTTTTAAATGTGGAGTGGCACAAACAGGTCTGAGGAGTGTCTTATCCATCCATCCATCCATCCATCCATCCATCCATCCATCCATCCATCCATCCATCCATCCATCCATCCATCCATCAAACCACCCACCCATCCGTCCGTCCGTCCGTCCATCCATCCATCCATCCATCCATCCACCCATTTTAATCCACATTTTGTTCCTAACTTAATGCCAACTAACTACTCTTGACTCTTGGCTGACTGTTAGGTTATGGTTAGGGTTTGGTTAGTTGACATACTTCTAGTCAGTAGAATGTCTGTTGGGAGAGCATCAAAATAATATTTTAGCGGATACAAACCATCTACGCACACCTAGTGCACTAAGGGTTAATGAGCTGCTGGGCTCATGAATATTAATCACGTTGTTAGCGCCAGCCAATGAGAAGGCCGTTCACGCATTAGTTCCGCCCACTACCGGAGAACCCATCATAACTTCTGCTTGTTCTTAAAAACTGAATAATTCCAAATGAGCTCTGTTATTTTGACAGAAAATTATCGTTTAGCACATTGGTTCCCAAACATTTTGTAGCAGGCACCCCTTTCGAATATTTGATACCTGTCAAGCACCCCCACCACCTTATTTCGGTTAAACATCACATTTTTAATAGCAATAACTAAATACAAATATTCTCTGTATATAAGAAAAAAATCAATATTTCAGTTGTAATATATACAGCATAGAGTTAGGGGGGTTCGGGGGGCATGCTCCCCCGATAATTTGATCTACAAATGAGCATTCTAAGACATTTGAAAGCCAAACAAATTATGAGAAATAGCTTTAAAACTAAGTCAGTGGGCAGTAAATTTTTTGTCAATTCCTGCTCTCTCCTCATCTCCATCACTCCTTATTTTGCCCTGTCTCTTCCCCTCCTAAAGCATTCAACAAAACATAGGATAAATTTAAAGTTAGAATATATTTTTTTTTTATCTGAAGAAAACATATTCATTAATGTTTCTTGTCCTCTCACATTGACAGTATAGTTAATTATCACATTAAATCACATTATAAATTAAACAAAGGTTTATTAGTTTGCCTGATTATTTTTATCGGTAGTTTAACATTCTAATCCTAAAACAGCTGCCGAATATGAAATGCTTAGTTTAGCGACCACACCCTACCTGGAGGAGGTCCATATTCCACCAGTAGGAATATAGTGTGGCCCCTTTAAGAGCTGCGCGTTCCCCATTGAACTGCCGGTATTTTGTGTGTGTGCGCCGAACTGTGCCGCGATTCACCTAAACAGTGAGAAAAACCATAGCCAGTAAAAGAAATGGACAGAGCTATCCCATTGACGTCAACGGCGGAATGTGATGTCAGTATAGGAGCACTCACTTCCTGATGGCTGAGCGAACTGCGCAGGCGCAGACTGAGCTTGACGAAGTAGATGTGACGTGAGCAACCTGTCGAACAGCTGTAAATCTTCTAGTAGTTGTGGAAAGTGAAATCTGAATCACGTTGTTTAAATATTTTCTCCCGTTGCGTTTGGCTCACTATGGGCTTCTCTCCATTCTTCCCCCTTGACTTTATCAGACTTTATGTCTCCACGTCCCCCCGACTGTCTCATAGACAGAAAAAAGATTGCCTGCGAGCGTCTCCTCAGGTCTATACGGTAATTTCTCAACTGTGCGACAGAGTCGCGTTGGTTATGACGCAATCGCTAGCCTATTTTTACAAAAACAGCTTCTGCGGGGCGATAGTGTAAGATACAAGGTAACAGAGCCTTTTATGCATTGTCGTGTTTCTTTAGAAATAAACAATGGACAAATTGAGTCTTTAAATGCCTCAGATGTAAAGTTATTCACTGTCAAAGTGACTCAAAAATGAATGGGAGTCAATGGGATGCTAACAGCAGGTGATGGCTTGGTTAGCAATGGCGCCTCTATGGGTGGACCGCTTTCCGAGCGCTATATTACCCCCTTGAGAAAAACACGGACTCGAGAGCACTGCTGTTCAGAAAAGTAACCTGCGTATTAGTTTTAGCCGATTTTAATGTATTTAGTTCAATAAAACATATGTACTGTAAGCGGTAATGGTGTTAATTATTTACCTGAGTGAGAGTGAGCTTGCAGTGAATCGCGCTCGGACTGCAGAGAATGTGCTCAGTGAAAAAAAATGCACTCTTCTTTCGACCTAAAATAAAAAGGGCAGGGCTTTGAGTAAATATGATTTACTATAATTTACTACAGCTTGTAATGTGAAATTTGTATTTATCAATAATACTCTGACATGTGAATTTTATCCAAGTTAGATACGAAAAATAAAAAATTACAAAGTAAGGATAAAACCACAGTGTAAAAAAATTATATGTTCAATAAGTTATGACAACATATGTTTTTACTTTGTTCATCAAAATAAGTTAAGAAATATTAAACTTTTTTATTAGTTAAACAAGATTTTTTTAAAGTCAGTTTAACATAATTTAAGTTGAAATAACTTAAAAATCCAAGTCGATTGTACTGCAAAAGTTCAATATTTGCCTTTTTTTACAGTGCATCTGCACTTTTTAACTTTAGCTAATACAGTATTAAACATTTTATTAATGTGATTAAATGTTGGAAACTATTAAGGCCAAAAAAATTAATTATTTGTCCATGTTCCAGGAAGGACTTACAAAATAGTATTTTTAAAATGTCAGTGCACAAGATTTGGAGGTTACAACTGTAAGTCAAATTAGGAGAGAAACAAATAATACGAAAGAGTAACATGGAAAGAGGCAGACCTGCAAACTAAAAGACCATTCTGAACTAAAAGACATTCAGCTCAGCTTTGTGTGCGTGCGTGTGTGTGTGTGTGTGTGTGTGTGTGTGTGTGTGTGTGTGTGTGTGTGTGTGTGTGTGTGTGTGTGTGGAAAGCCTATCAAAGACTAAGTCGTCAAACAGTTCAGTCTTTTTGTGATGTAGTGTATTATTTCTGATGCACTGTCAAGTCCAACAGGAGCAGTTATTATTGATCGTACACGTTTACAACCATGCACGCACATACGCACACACCACTTTACTTGGGAAAGAAAACAATATAACCACATTGAAGAGTTTGCCTCGCTTTATTTGACTGAAATGAGTCAACAAAGGGCCTATAGTATATCCTCATAACCTGTAATACGATACATACAATTCATTCAAGCATTATATATTATTTCTATCATCTACTGTATACGCTACTTTGTTTTGTTCAGGTCGTCTGCGGCCCACAAGAGATTTTTATATTTCTGTTTACTATTTTGAAGTGCTGTTGAATGAGGAAGTCATTCATATGATAATCTTTTTCCAGTGAACTTCAAACCTTTCCACGTGCCTAACAGCACACTCTGTGCATATGGCTTTTACCTGTAAATCCTCTCAATTAGAGGATAAAGAGGACTTCGTAGTGTTTGAAGGACCCTCATTTGTATGAATATGACCCTCCTTGAGTATTGCTGCAGCTTATGTTAAGCAGGCTTTTGGGTTGAACGCAATGATTTACCTAGTATATAATATAGAGATTAGACGTCTGAGATTGTTCAGTTGGAGTGTTCACGTTCAAGTCGAATTTTTTAGTGAAATGCCTTGAAACTAATAATATTTCCACAGTTTTTAAATTTACTCATCATTTTTTTTCTTTTGACCATTTCAATCTGGCAATGAAGATGTGGGTGCTTTTGTTTCTTTGCATAAGGTAAATGCTGACCCACAACTAGATCAACTACCTTAATGGATAACTAATAAAATTGAATAGACATGCAATTCCTGCATGCGTTTAACTCAAAGAGTCTTTGACAGGTCCGACTAGTCGATATGTTTTATTCATGGGTTAGTGTTCATGTAATGTAAGTGAGGGCATGTGGGAAGGTAGACAGGTTTGACATGCTGTCTATATAGAAGGGTTCGAGCATGTTCTCTCTGCACCTGCATTAACTATGGCCAGATGGGCTGGGGAAGAGATACAGGAGCTGTTGAAAGAGCGAGGTGTATATCTTATCGCTGAGATTGGTAGGATTATGGAAACATGCTTCTACCAACCTTTATTTGATAGAATATTGGTCACCCATGTAAAAAAATAAATAAAAATACACCTCATCAGCATGAAATTTCATGTTTCTTCAGGCAGGTTTACGCAGATTTGTGCTATCTGGACCAACAATGCTGTTGGTTCTGGTAGAATATTCACAATTTAGGTTTAGAGTTAATCAGCAAATCTAATGATGATCCAATGTTAAATAGTGCACATTATAATGCGGTGATGCCTATTTTCCTTTAGCATGCACTTTCTGAAGGTATGTCACTTTGGCGATGTCACTTTGTAAAGAAACATGAGCATGATGTCACCGTTTTCACAAATTTGTGTTTTTGTAGCTTACATTGATACAATAGCAGTATCGTTTTTAAAAACTTGCTCTTTAAATCCACTTTTCAAAAGTTTTCTGGTTTCAGTTGAAAACGCTGGCATCTAAAGTGCATGCATTGGTTTTTGTTTGTAAATTTGGCGCCACTTTATATTAGGTGGCCTTAAGTAAAATGTACTTACATCAAACAATAAGTACAATTTATCACTGTGTTCAAATTGTATTGCAAAGCACTTGCTGATATTAAGGTAGGATAAGGGTAGCGTTAGGGACAGGTGTGGTGGTGTGGGTCAGTTTAAGGGTAGGGTTAGGGACAGGTGTGGTGGTGTGGGTCAGTTTAAGGGTAGGGTTAGGGGCAGGTGTGGTGGTGTGGGTCAGTTTAAGGGTAGAGTTAGGGACAGGTGTGGTGGTGTGGGTCAGTTTAAGGGTAGAGTTAGGGACAGGTGTCATGGTGTGGGTCAGTTTAAGGGTAGATTTAGGGACAGGTGTGGTGGTGTGGGTCAGTTTAAGGGTAGGGTTAGGGCCAGGTGTGGTGTGTGGGTCAGTTTAAGGGTAGAGTTAGGGACAGGTATGGTGTATGGGTCAGTTTAAGGGTAGAGTTAGGGACAGGTGTGGTGGTGTGGGTCAGTTTAAGGGTAGAGTTAGGGACAGGCGTGGTGGTGTGGGTCAGTTTAAGGGTAGAGTTAGGGACAGGTGTGGTGGTGTGGGTCAGTTTAAGGGTAGGGTTAGGGACAGGTGTGGTGATGTGGGTCAGTTTAAGGGTAGAGTTAGGGACAGGTGTGGTGGTGTGGGTCAGTTTAAGGGTAGAGTTAGGGACAGGTGTGGTGTGGTGGTGTTGGTCAGTTTAAGGGTAGAGTTAGGGACAGGTGTGGTGGTGTGGGTCAGTTTAAGGGTAGAGTTAGGGACAGGTGTGGTGGTGTGGGTCAGTTTAAGGGTAGAGTTAGGGACAGGTGTGGTGTGGTGGTGTTGGTCAGTTTAAGGGTAGAGTTAGGGACAGGTGTGGTGGTGTGGGTCAGTTTAAGGGTAGAGTTAGGGACAGGTGTGGTGGTGTGGGTCAGTTTAAGGGTAGAGTTAGGGACAGGTGTGGTGGTATGGGTCAGTTTAAGGGTAGGGTTAGGGACAGGTGTGGTGGTGTGGGTCAGTTTAAGGGTAGAGTTAGGGACAGGTGTGGTGGTGTGGGTCAGTTTAAGGGTAGAGTTAGGGACAGGTGTGGTGGTGTGGGTCAGTTTAAGGGTAGAGTTAGGGACAGGTGTGGTGGTGTGGGTCAGTTTAAGGGTAGAGTTAGGGACAGGTGTGGTGGTGTTGGTCAGTTTAAGGGTAGAGTTAGGGACAGGTGTGGTGGTGTTGGTCAGTTTAAGGGTTGAGTTAGGGACAGGTGTGGTGGTGTTGGTCAGTTTAAGGGTAGAGTTAGGGACAGGTGTGGTGGTGTTGGTCAGTTTAAGGGTTGAGTTAGGGACAGGTGTGGTGGTGTTGGTCAGTTTAAGGGTAGAGTTAGGGACAGGTGTGGTGGTGTTGGTCAGTTTAAGGGTTGAGTTAGGTGTAAGGGAAATGCCAACTGTGTAATTACAAATGTAACTACAGAAATTAATTACAGACGTAATTACATGCAGGTATTTTTAAAATGTAAGTACAATGTAAAAATATGTATGTACACAATAAGTGCATTGTATCAAATTATTAATTACAATTTTAGTACATATAGTTAAGGCCAGCTAATATAAAGTGGGTCTGTAAATTTTAGTCGATCTTTTGATGAAAATGACAGAGACTTCTACAATCATCATCATTAGTAATGTTTCGTAAATTTGACATCCAGCTGGTAATCGAGATCTGCCTCCATCTACTTTTTTTCTTTCTTTTCAATAAAATGTTCCCTTCCAATCCAAGCCATTTTATGTATGTCAGAAAAAGAAAAAGAAAAAAAAATTCCCTACTTCAGTTACATAACTGATTTATTTAGACAAAAATATTATACTGTTAAAAATAAAGGTTCTTATATGTTTTTTTTTTTTTTTTTTTTTTTTTTTTTTTTTGTGGCAGGGTGTATGGTTCCATGTAGAGCCTTTAATATCCAAAGAACCTTTCCATTGCATAAAAGGTTCTTTGTAGTTTAAAAAGGTTCTTTAGACTATAAAATGGTTAGAAAAAATAGAAATGTTTCACAAAATGGTTCTTTGGGGAACCAAAAATGGTTCTTCTATGGCATCACTGTGTAAACCCATTTTTGGCTCTTCCTGGCACCTTTATTTTTAAGGGTGTAGATACTTATTGTGGAAAAGTTATAGTTAACTCAGCATATAATCTTGTTGATTAAAGTTTTTCCAAAACATAACATATGCTGTAGTATTAGTCTTGATTTTGAGGGTTATATAAACATTTGTTGCATGAAGCTTCTGTACTTATTCACCGCAACAGCTTGAAATATTTCATATTTCAGGGCAGGCAAGACGGTTTGAGTAGAACGTGTAACTGGTGTCAAAATGAAACACAAATATATGCACACTCACACCACACACCGCAGTGAATGTGCATATGCTTGTAAGTCCTTATCTTGCATCCACACACTCCCATTGAAGAAATCGACTGGGATACTCACACACACACACACACGTTCACATGGTTTCACACCGTTAGCATCACATCACAACCACGTAATCCATCTCTCGCACACATGCACACCTACACATTTGTCACATTCGTCTCTCTTTGGGTCTCCCACAAAGCACGGCTCTCTGCGTGGATGAAATCCGTCTTTCCCCAGCACAGCTGTGATCATGCCTTACTCATCTTTTTGTTTTTTACTTCTCCGTTTTTTTTTCCTTACATGTTTTGCGGCTCGTTTCTTTTTCTCTCTCTTGCTTCCTCTCTCATCTTTGTCTCTAAATCCTGGCCTCGCAAACAACAAAGAACGACTTTGGCTCAAACTGGCAATCCACCAAATCCTCTTTCTTAGCTTCAGTCTTTGTCGGAATAAAAGGTTTTACTCAACTCTCTTTTTTTTTTCTCCTTCTTTTTCCATATCTCTCTCTTTCTCTGTATCTACTGTAAATTGCCATCCAAATCATTTGGCTCTCATTAAGGCATGTTTACAGAAAGGCCTTGCAGATATTTCTTTCCTTCATATCTGACTCCCCCCTGCAGCAGCAAGGAAGGTAGAGTTAGTGTGCTACTGGAGTCTCAGATAAGGAAGTACGGTAATGGAGAAGACTTGCTGAGAGAATAGAAAAAGAATCTAGCTTGAGCCTCTAACTGCAAGGGTCCAATAGATGTGTAATTGTAGTGGCTGTGTAGAGCCCTAGTTAACTAGAGCCCTAGTTGATTCTTATTTGTCAATAGCTGTGTTTTATTCACGATAAAACATTGCTGACTGCTTCACCCAACGGTTCTGTGCATCACTACACCACACCTTAATGGCCTTACCATACACCCAGCGCAATGTGACGATAGGCAATTTGTTTTTTACTAGTTTCAGCCCAACGCATTTATCCTTTTCACGTCCATCGCACACATTGTTTAAATATCAAATGCACTCGTGCTCACCTGTTCATAACAACTGTTCAAACTGTTCAGTTTTAATGTCTGCTGCAATATCTTGTCCTTTCAAAAGTTAAGGAGTTTTCCTGTGTCAAATCAAAGCATTTGTCAGTTGTGTCTTGCACCTCCATGTTTGTAACACGTTTCAGTCCTTTCAGTACAAATATCTTCGCTACTGATTGACTAACTCATAAAGTCTTTGCCATCATCTAATGGCGTAAAAATCTATCTTCTGTTGCTGTTCATGGTCAGGCTTTTTTTTCAGCAGAAGGAAGGCTTTTAATGATTTCACTACATCGAAGTTGCATTGATATATATGTTTTGGCTTTGTATTGTGTGGTAACCATATTATAAAAGCAAAAAGGTACTCGAGGCTAGTGAGGCACAGCCTCTCGCAGCTTATTGTTTGCATAACCTGGGGTCAAGGTACGTATGGCAGATTAGCATAGCTAGCTCAGTCTTCACCTGCAGGTTCATATTGTAATTACACCATCTGGACCCAACAAGCATCAAGTCATTCAGTTTAGCTGAATCTGATTTAAACCGTAACTTTGTTGATTTCCAAACCGCTTTGTATTGTTGAAAAGTCAGTAGTAAATCATTACCATGAATTTCCCTTGTAATACGTTAATACATTTGGACTTTTGACAGCTCCTTTCATGAAAACTACAGATTGTACATTCACATTTTTGTATCTCCGTCCACAGACAGTTGGATTGACAGAGGGTTATGAAATGTATACTACAAACATTACATTTTTTTTTTTTTTCAGTTGCTGTGTGCTCTCTATATATACGATCCTTTGCAGCATTTAGCTGCAACACACTAGATCCTTCACTAAAATGTCACTAGAATTACTGAAAGTAATTCACTCCTGCTATGCATATATCAATTATTGCTCCTGGGAACAATACAAGTTGACGCCATTATGACTAAAAGTTTACCGAGAAGTACTTCCAACTAAAGCAAGGCAGTATTTGACTCTGGTTAAGCATATCCATAGCAGACTGGTGGCAATGGCCTTGAATAACAAAATGTCCAGTGGATTATGGTTGTTGAAATTGAAGTGCAAGAGGTAAAACTACAGCCTTTTTCCTTAAGTTTTTCTGTGGGCAGGTAACAAATTTTAAAATATATTTTACCTTTCTACTGTATAGGCAGCAAAGTCTTATTGTAAACCTATTTTCCAGCACTGAAGCACCTTTAAATAACACTTTTGCAAGCAACATACTGTATTTAACAAAAATTCCTGATGGTTTATCAGTATCAGATTCTTGATAAAGGGCTCTTTAAAATGGGAAATGGATTTAAGACATGCATGATTCAATTGTACAACGATGTTATATATATATATATATATATATATATATATATATATATATATGGCAATGTGGGGGAGAGGACGCTGGCATTAGATTACCTCTAATCTTAATCTTTAAAAATACTTATAATTCAATAACACAAAATTGAATGATAAATGTAATCTTTATCAAATCTCAAAATTAATATCCAGTTTTCATAATGTATATTACAACATTATAAGGCACATTCACAACAAGATAACTATAAATCTAACTATATTAACTATAGCAAGCTCAAGCTCTTTAAAGTTGGATGGATTCTGATGCTCCCTTTTTCATTGTTCATCAGCTGAAAAAAAAACGATATTTTTTTATGTGATTCCAATGATATAATTTATCTCTGTTGTTATAATTATACCTGTGGTGTGGACCCTATTCTCATGAAATTAGAATGATTATTAAAACTTTATAATAATCTTCCTTGGTGTGAATGGGCCTGTAGTGTCTAAATTAACTTTTTAAGCATGTAAAACAATTGATTATTATTATAAAAAATTTTTTTTTTTTGGTTTTTAAGTTTTATTTTAATTATAAGTCTGTGTTCTTTTAATCTATTACAATTATATCAATTTAAGGCATTTATCAGTTATTGGCCATAACAATATCTCTGGATATGTCTGTTCATCGTTAATATATATATATATATATATATATATATATATATATATATATATATATATATATATATATATATATATATATATATATAAATTTTTCCTGTACACACACGAGCGCGTGCACGCGCACACTCTTAGACATTTATTTACAATAACAAATTCACATTGTAAACTTGGCCCTGACCACATAAATTTATGCTGACAAGGAGATGCATACATAAATAAACACACAACTATAATTGTGCCGAGTGGGTCACATGTTGAGGTGTACAGTCATAAATAGCCGTGTGCGCACATGCACTCATGCACACACTCAGGGTTTGGGATGTTTGTGCATAAAACATGGGTAGTCAGAAGAGAGAGATGTGGGCAGGAAAGCGCGTAAATCACTTCATTTGTGTGGCTCACTGAGTCAGATGGAATCGCCACAACGAGGATATATGAACACACACACACACACACACACACACACACACACACACACTTAGAGACATCATAGAAATCACATGTTTCACGGACTAAGTAGAGCCAAAAAAATAAATAAATAGATGAACTAACCCACATTAAATGTATCCACAAGAACATGCATATCAAAATGACAGAAACAGATAAGACATAAAATGAAAAAAACTAAGTCTAGAAAAGTATTTTCCTACTAGAATAGGTTTTCATGCACATTTTTAAAATGCACATTTTACATTTAATCTCTTCCCAGCCTGTGAGAAAAAGCTCTGATTACTTTGTATCTCTATGAAGCCCCTCCTTTCACAAAGTGCAGTCTACTCTGATTGGTCAGCTAGACCAATGTGTTGTGATTGGTCAACTGCTTCGGGAGTGTTTTTAAAATATAAACACCCTTAACTATGAGTTTCATCACATTACTAATGCAACTCAACCAGGCCTCGCCTCTTTTATTTAGCAAATGCCTTGGGCAGAAATTATTTAAATGAGAAATATTTTGATGTGTCCGTTCCCGGAAGAAAACTCCAGACTACAATAAAGGCATTTCCGGGAGCTCAGAAAAAGTGATCACTGATATAGAATAACTCCCTTTAGAGTGACTTTGTGCTTTGTAACTTTGCAGACCTTTTCATGCTCAAACAGCAAAATTACACACTAAAGAAAACGGAAATTGTAAAAAAGCACAGTAGTTTCTATTTGAAAGACTATTCTGATTTCAATGGATCTTCTGATCTAATTACAAGGCCAAACGCACCATAAAAGCATCACAAAGTGGTTCAGATGACTCAGGACTCTCTGTTCAATGTCTTCTGAATAGCTTTGAGTGAGAAA
The DNA here is from genome assembly GCF_024679245.1 of Pseudorasbora parva. Lineage (NCBI taxonomy): Eukaryota > Metazoa > Chordata > Actinopteri > Cypriniformes > Gobionidae > Pseudorasbora > Pseudorasbora parva. The sequence continues at coordinate 7,522,575 of NC_090190.1, forward strand.
CAGCCTGAACTTCTTGTTAATCACGATAATCTTAATTTACAATGCGTTATAAACTGCTATGAATGAATCATTTGAGTCTTTGAGTTGAACTCGAGTTGAACCGAATCAGTTCGATTTGTTAAAGAATCCTTTATTATGAATTCTGAATCATTGGAAAGATCTGACTCAAAATAAAGATTTGTTCTCTGATCCATCATGGCTAACACTCTCATGGACTCTCATGCATGAGGAGAGGTAAAGGGCGAATGTCGAGAATTTCTGTGAAAAACATCTGTGGGTGAATTATTCCTTTTAGATAACCTCTTAAAGCCATGGATAATCTGTGAAAGGTCAATATGTTATACTTTTTTCCCCCTATTGTCCATCTCTATTGATTCCTTATGCCTGTTTCTACAGCCTGCAGCTCTAAATCCCATTGCACCACTCTGAGTTCCAATCATAATTGTTTTACGGGGAGGCTCAGCACAGTGTGCGGAACTAAGGATTTTGTATTATTTACTCTTTATTTGTACCTTCATGACAGTTCAGAGAAGATAGATGCTTGTTATAATAACTGTCCACCCCTACCGGAGGCTGATGGACAAGTCGTATAGCACTCACAGAACTCTGCAGAGAGCTGGAGAGGAAGGATGCGGAGTGAATTGTTGAGGTTTTAAAGTTGTTGATGTTGCTGGAGAGGCAGGCTGAGGGGTGTCAGGCTTCTGCTGGAGATGCATCGCCGGCATGCCGCGCTGATAGATTTGCTTGCTGATGCTGCTGCCGATTTTTCTTCTGCTACATCTGTTTTATGTCGGGCTGGCTGGTGTGGTGCCTCTCTGCGCTTTGTTTCAAAGCTAAGTGTTTTAGTTTACTTCCATATGTACGTTTCGCAAAGCATCACCAAAATACACAAACAGATTCTTTTGTGCACTAGAATAGGGATGTGCTGAAGCATGTGTTTTCAAAAATCAGGTTCGCTTGACAGAACAGATGCGTTTCTTAGGATGTGTCTGCATAGGATGTATTTGTGTGTTCATAAACAGCTGGATGGAACAATGTGCTATTATTTTAACTTCAGACTACTCTTAACAGTGTAAAGCCTGAAAGATATAGAAGTGGTTACACATAAATTTAGATGATCAAACTGAACAAATATTAAAATATGAATATAATACAAATTTTAAAAATCTGAAAGCTTATAATGTAATTGTAATATCAATTAGAATTAGACTTTTATAACTTATAGAAGGGTGAAACGCTGCCGAGCTAAACTAATTAAACTGCCCGGCTAAACTGCCCGGCATTACCGAGCAATAAACACTCCGAATATAGCAAGATAATTGTTTGAAAACAAGACACAGGTCGACAATGAATTTGCAGACATATTGAGATTGAAACACAATGCTGTGCCTTCTACATTGGATCCGACAGGAATGGTGCAACACACTTACGTGAGTAAAACATGTTTTTGATATGCAATAGTATTGCATTGTTGTAGATCGTATTGATTATGGGTACTTGATGCAGAGCATACCAGAGCACTGGGTTTATGTGTTTTCCAGATGGGCTACGAAAACATAAGCCCGTCGGCAGGCAGGTGAAACTCAAATAGGGGATTTCTTGATTTTCGTTGTGCGCGCGTGTGTGTGTGTGGTTCGCGCATATCCACAGATCGGGCGGGCCAAGTAATTCAAAAATAAGTAAATCACGGGTGGATGAGAGATAAATCATTGTGTTTGTTTGATAAATAATTTTGAGAGCATTTTACTAACGCGCCCATTAAATACCACAAAAAATAGTGCGCTATTGACTTTAGACACGGTTTTTGTTGGTGAATTGTGCAGTCGTTTTCAGTTCTCCTCAAAATAGCCTAGTTTTCAGACCAGCATGGACAAACAGATGGCCGCGAGTGCATTTGCTATTTAAAAAACATGGTGCTGCACGTGAAAATGATAACTGTGCTGTGCTGAAACTAACAAAAAACACCATCTGGAGCCACATTTGCAAATAATATGTCTTAGTAAGATGATATTTAAATCGTTTTATTATGAAATGTTTGTAATTTATACTGTGGAGGCCAGAACATATAATGCAATTCAATATAATTAAGGAATTTACAAATAAACATCCCTTAAAAGTTTGATGTATCATATGTTCTAAAATAATGAAAATATGTGGATAATCAACCTATGTTTTTCCATCCAGTAAAAAATGTCAGTAACAATATAAGTTATTATTATGTTTACTTTGTAAAAATGAATAAAGAACTGCAAATTACATGTACGCCACAACCTGAAGGTATGTTTATCTAATAAAATTCCATTTACTTGATTAAAAAAAAAAAAAAAGTATAAATTATCAATCAGACGGTATATGGCATGTAGTAGATATCGTAGATATTTTCAGCAAAGTTTGGATCAAGTTGATAACTTTGCGGCTTCAAATATGATAATGTTGGCATTATATGATAATAACACTTACATTTGAACAAATATCCAAAATGAATATCCGTTTTCATACATTATAATGTTGTGATGACTAAATTCACTTGTATCATTATGAATTTTATTTTATTTTATTTATTTAAACAAAGTAGTATAGAAATTCACTAGCAGCCATGGATTTTATGTGCTACATTGTTGAAAAAAATATTGATTCATTGATGTTGACCATCATTTTAATATAATACTAAAAACATACATAATGTAAACCAGTTGATGGATGCAGTTCACGTCTTTAAACACCCAAGCTCAGTATTGATTGTTTCGGATGAATGCGTGCGGATGTTCAGCAAACGAAGCTTTACTTGAACCCAAGTGAGTAATACAGACACACCACCAGGCTGTTTAATTAAATGGCTTCAATTTGAGCTAACCGCTTAAATTCATTTCCGGCTTCTAGGAACAAGCTGTGACAGTGAAGGAAACATAACTTAACCTCTCATTTAGTGCTTAAAGTGCTAGCGTCAAATACCCCCATACACACCGGTTGGTGGAAATAACTACAGTTGTCTCTCTCGGGGAAACGTACAGAAGACGTCCCAGGATAATCAACATCTGTTTAGCGTGCTGGACTCTTACGCTGGTTACACACGCCGCTGCTGCTAGAGAATCTCTAGAGAATGCTCTTTACCGTATGACTGAGTTTCAGCTTGAGGATAGAGTCGGAGAAGAAGCTGAGGCTTGTACTGTTATGCTGTGTTTTGACTGAAACTTTTTGTCTGTTACTATAGTCACCGTCAGATTATGTGAGTTTGACATCTAAATTCTTGTTTAGTCGTGGGCAAAAAAAGCATGACAGACCTATCATTGCTTGTCTTTAACAATGTGTGTGATGTCATCAAGTTCATTGATGTTCACTTATAAATTAAAAGACAAAAAGAGCAGTATTATTTCTATATAGAAATATCTTCTAACATTCTAACATCCTTGCTGAAAAAAAAAGTATTAATCTCTTTTAAAAAAAAAATTAAAAAAAGAAAGAAAAAAATATATTGACCCCAAACTTTTGAACAGTAGTGTATATTGTTGGAAAATATTTATATTTTAAATAAATCCTTTGCTTTTTTATTCATCAAATAATCCTGCAAAAATCATCACAGGTTATAAAAACAATTATTAAGCACCAAAACTGTTTCTAATATTCATAATAAATCAGCATATTAGAATGATTTCTGAAGGGTTATGTGAAACTGAAGACTGGAATAATGGCTGATAATTAAAAAAAAAAAAAAAAAAAAAAAAACATTAATAAAAATACATTAAACATAGTAATGTTTCCATACTTTTGACCAGCAGGCTTATTTTGCACAACTGTTCAAGGTCAGTAAGATTATTATTTTTTGGAATTAACACACGGATACATTAAACAGATCAACAGTGACTTTAAAGACATATAGACATGATATATATATATATATATATATATATATATATATATATATATATATATATATATATATATATATATATATATATATATATATATATATATATATATATATATATATATATATATATATGGCTTCCACAAGAATACAAGCACAGCAACATTAAAGTGGTGATGAATTAAGAAATCAAATTTCCCTTGAGCTTTTGCTATATAAAAGGTCATCGGGATATAAGAATATCCTGTAAGTTTAAGAGCTGAAAACTTTCTTGTTAGTCAAAGAAAAGCTTTTATAGACACCAGGCCCAAAAAAAGATCTCAAAATTTCCCACACCTTGATGTCATTGTGTGGTGAAACACCGCCTCAACAGAAGTTGAACAATGCCTAATTCTGTAGCCCCACCCACCGACATGACATGACATGACATAGGCCTACATAGAGCTAAACTGGTTAGAGCGTATGCAATAATCATACCAGATAAGCTTAATTCGGATTCCAATATTATGAATGCATGGATGAACTTTTTCTATTTTGAATGAATATCCAGCTCGTGTGGGGAAGACATTGCGTGTTTGTTCCTTGATTTCACCATGGATTCATTTGCAGACAAGATGAGATTACAAGAAGGAATGAAGCGACACACTAATGTGAGTAAAAAGGTTTTTATATGTGATAGTATTACATTGTTACATATCTTTTGACATCTATTATGTGTACGTGTCTAAGAGAACATACCTTAGTATCCTGTCACAGGCTGAAGAATCCTTTATTTGTTGGTTCATTGCGATTCGTGATCAGACTCGGGCTATGTGTGTTCCAGACGGGCTACCAAAACATAAGCCCAGCCTGCCAACTTAAATAGTGAAATAACATTCCTTTCTTGATGTGCGTTGTTCACTCTCTTGACTTGATATTTGAAGGAAAAATGCAATTGCGGAAATTATGATCATGCTGTCTGCAATTTAGGCTACTTGGTGTGTGTGTGTGTGTGTGTGTATGTGTGTCCTTGTTTAAATTACATTGTGGGGACCAAATGTTCCTATACGGATAGTAAAACTTGAGATCACCTACATTGTGACGACCAGTCAGCGGCCCCCACTTTTATATTACAGAATTCGTTTTTTTGAGAAATTAAAAATGCAGAATGCTTCCTGTGATGGGTAGGTTTAGGGGCAGGGGCAGTGTAGGGGGATAGAATATAGTTTGTACGGTATAAAAACCGTTACGTCTATGGAGAGTCCCATAGTGTGTGTGTGTGTGTGTGTGTGTGTGTGTGTGTGTGTGTGTGTGTGTGTGTGTGTGTGTGTGTGTGTGTGTGTGTGTGTGTGTGTGTGTGTGTGTGTGTGTGTGTGTGTGTGTGTGTGGTGCACGGTTCTTGTTTTTTCCACCGATCGGGCAGGCAAAGTAATAAAAAATAACATTCCAATCAACTGCTTGTGGATGAGAGACGTTTTGCGAGCCCTGTGGGCAATTCCTACAGCATTAATTTAATTAATTCCTGCACACTTTCAAAACAATTCCCGCATGTACTGACGAGCGAGATGAAGCTCATTAAATGTGCAAATATTATCCAATCCTAGCAGTGGGCGTTTACTTCCAAGTCTCCAGTGCAGCACGCCCATAAAATCTGACTGTGCAGGAGAGAGGCTCAAAACCAGGGTAGAAAATAGACTATTACTTATTCATTCTGATGTTTTTGAATATAAAAACCACACATACACATCAGACAACACTATATATATATATATATATATATATATATATATATATATATATATATATATATATATATATATATATATATATATATATATATATATATATATATATATAAGGTGCCAGTGCTGTATGATGTATTCTGAATCACAGTCAAAAGGAAGTCTAATAAAGCATATCCTGTTTCCTTTTCAACACGTATGATGTTATTGAGATGCACGCCGGACTCTCTGTGAAATGCGACAGGGAGGAGCCGAGTTGCGGTTAATGGAGATGTTATTGTGAGAAAATTGAGAACTGCGCTGGAACTCCTTCAGTCAAAGACATGAGAGGTCAAATGGTATCCTTCCACCCTGAATTTGTGTCTGATACGTAAAGAACTTGTTTATTTTATCTCTGTCGTACTGAACTGATGTCTTCACCCCCAGCCGAATGGAGACTGTGTATAAAAACCCAAGGTACAAAAACAGACGCAGAGGAGAGGCAGAACGAAGCGAGGCGTAGGAGTGAGATACAAAAAGCAAGCAGAAACAATCCCCCGCCTTTCCTGACACCACTATTGTCTTTTCCGTGACAGAGGAAATTAGTGTGATCGTCTGCGTGCGCGTCTGAGCTATCATAAGCGTATTAACACTGGCCCTGCGGGAAGCGCTGGTAATCAGGTCTGTTTGACAGAGCCAACAGGGGGAAGTCTCTAGAGTATCCATCCATCCCATGCGCTCCAATGTATGTGATGCAGCCCTCTTTGCTAATAAATGCCTGTCTCCCTTTCTTATCACAGTTAATTCTGTCTCTTTGTTTTCTTGTTTTCAAACAGTCTTATACCCTTTAGCTTCTATCTTTAGCTTCTACCAGACAAACATATAGGGATGGGTCACAATTGTGGAAATATCCGTGTGTGTGTGTGTGTGTGTGTGTGTGTGTGTGTGTGTGTGTGTGTGTGTGTGTGTGTGTGTGTGTGTGTGTGTGTGTGTGTGTGTGTGTGTGTGTGTGTGTGTGTGTATATATATATACTCTGTGTTCCCATTGTCACACCAAATGTGGTCCATCAAATGTTTGGCTACAGACGTTCTTTAAAATATCTTATTTTGAGTTCAGCAGAAGAAAGTAACTCATACAGGCTTTGAATTTTCAATTTTGGGTGAACTATCCCTTTAAAGATGTTGTTCCACATTATTAAGCAAGACACAGTTCTCATGCAATATGAGGAGGAAGAAATATATTTCTGAAGATGAAAAGCATGAAATGGTGCAGTGTTATGCAAAAGGTATGAAAAGAACTAATATTGCGCGGAAACTGAATATAGATTATCGAACTGTCATAAGATTTGTGGGTAATGTCCACCCCATGAGAACTTGGTCAGATAAAGGATTATTAAGGAAAGTTTCTATTAAAAAACAAAGAACAATTGTATTAAAAGGACAACTTTAAAAAAGCACCCAGTTGAGCAGCAAAGATGTATTTGAAGCTGCTGATGTCTCTGGAGTCTCAAGAATCACTCCATGCTGGTTGTGTGTGAAGATCATGAAGTGACAGCAGCCTAATAAAACCAGCCATGTCTATCATTAAAGTGAATTAAAAAAAACAAAGGTAACAGAAAAAAAAATGTAGCTTTAATAAAGATTAATCCATATCATTTATTCAGCTAAGACTATATGTTTGATAATTGTATTGAATTTCTGTATATTGATTATATATGAAGGCCACAGGTAAATATGACATTTACTGTAATGGATTTATGTGAAGATTAAATTCACTTAAATTAATTAACTCAGATGTTTTTAATCATGATGAATTACAGAAAAAGGTTTAATTAGTTATTTATTAGTGCTGTCAAATCGATTAACCGCATCCAAAATTAAAGTTCGTGTTTACTAGGGCTGGGACATCGCGTCGATGTCATTGATGACGTCGATGCAAAAAAATACATCGACACAAAATATGTGCGTCGATGCGTCAGACTCAAAATAAAGATGACGGCGCCGGAGAGTAGTTTAAAGTATATTATGTAATGAATATCAGTATATTATATATTATGTATATCTATGGTAGCAACACGAGTGGCTCCTCAGACTTTCAGAAGTACAAGGCTTGCGGGTTGGCGCGCGGCGCACACGGAACAAGCGCTGTTAACACAGGCGCGCATGCACGCGTTTTGTTGTCACGGCTACATAAACAAATTTCTGCACACAGGAAGACAGATGTTTTGGTAATATTTTATGTATTTTAATCAAGTGAAAGCATCGGGCACATTGGCTACTTACATAATAAGCTAAATTCCTTAACATTGCAATATATGTTTATTGCTTTTAAAATTCCAAAGTAAAAGACTATACAAGAGCAATGCTTTCAATAAGACCTTGTAAACATTGTGTGCAGAGGCAAAGAAAACGCCACGCAGCCCCGTGGGCCGTGGCTGACACGCAACAGAAACGCCACGCAGCCCCGTGGGCCGTGGCTGACACGCAACAGAAACGCCATGTGCATCCGCGGCATGACAGTGAAAACAGTTACATGTGGAGTGCATTACGGGCGCCAATATTCCGTTTAAAACCGGAATAGTCCTGTGCTCACTTAGAGGATGGATACCCTCGGTCACATTAGTGCGATTAGACATTGAACATTTAGTTTTTTCATTCAGATAATTAAATCAACATGTATAAATTGCTATTAGGCAATTAATTGGGAGATAATCGCTAATCGAATCAAATCGAAACCGAATCGGGCAGGAAAAATGAATCGTTAGATTAATCGATGCATCGGAAAAAATTATCGCTAGATTAATCGTTAAAAAAATAATCGTTTATCCCAGCCCTAGTGTTTACATATTATGTGTGAGTAATTATTATCTAAATATAAATACATGCTCATTCATGTATATACTTAGGATTAGCATGTGTGTGTGTGAGTGTGTGTGTGTGTGTGTGTGTGTGTGTGTGTGTGTGTGTGTGTGTGTGTGTGCGTGCGTGCGTGCGTGCGTGCGTGCGTGCGTGCGTGCGTGCGCGTGCGTGCATGTGTGTGTGTGTACATATATATTACAATTATAATAAATTCTTATAGAAATATGGAGCATTAACCATCTTTATATTAAAAGCAGTATCAGCTTTTCTTTGTATATGTAATGCTTTTGGAAGCGTTCAGTTTAAAATGCGGGTCAAATGTTTTGCGTCCTAAATTATTCAAATGCATTTGTATCTTAACAATAGTATCTGCATTTAAAATCCAATCTGCACTGACCTGTGAACTACTTTTCGCTGGGAAATAATGGAAACGCGGTACTTCTTTCTATGAATCTTGACTAAGATGAATTTAGCATTGGGTTTTAGGAGCTCGCTGAATAATAAATATTGCCTCCCAAAAAGAAGATTTAAAAAAAAAAAAAAAAAAAAAAAGGTTGAGGATGTGCTTCATGATTGTGAATTATTCTAAGCATCCTTAAATGCTTATGGTAATTTAGAAAGCGCCTAAGAGAATCCACTTGCTTTCTAGTGTTTTCTTCCTTTGGTTCTTCCTGCCGCATCTTATGGAAATCCTCCTTTCCTGCCAATGCCTGCAGAATTCATTAGCAACCCACGAAATTCATCTTTTCATGCACTCGGAGCAAAAGGTCAAGCCGACCAATCAGCTCCAGAGGAGAGAGTGCGGCACACTGAATAAGTGTACTGGACATTCTATACATTATAGACACACAGATTCAGCATTAAAATAGCTAACATAAAAAAAAAGATCTCCATCCGTCAACATATTTTTAGGCAATGATTGTACATGAGAGCATAGATGTCGGATTCATAGTTTGAGGGTGGGACAAGACCCAAACACTTTTTAAAACCAGTGATATTGAACTCTTTAACTGTCTCTATTTCAGCACATGTCTGTTCACAGCCCTATCCGATAAACATTTGTATTAATAAACACACATTAGATGCTTTATTTCCACTTTTTGAATATTTTCTTCATTTTTATTGAAAATAAATGGCTTACCGATCTGATATGTGACAGGAAAAGGGAGTAGAGTGAGTTGAGGAAAAGGCGGATTCGAACCTCAGATAGATTTGCGTCAAAACTATCTACCACCTGCCTTACTCCTACACTACTGCCACCTGAGATAAGGTGGTGTCTTCTGTAATTTTGTCTGTCACAACCAGGCATTTAGTACACAAGTTAAGCTTTTTGCACTTGATGTAAATGGCATCTACTGCAGTAAAAAAAAAAAAAAATTGGACCCACCCCCAATTGTTTCTTTTTTTTTGCTTCCAACACCCATGCAAGAGAGGTTGTGTGGAAGTCCTTATATGTAAACGGTTTGCATATGTATTGTGCTAAATACTTTGTCCTTCCTCGTTTATATGTAATGTTAGTTGATCCACATTATATTGAACAAAGGTACACACTCCAATTTTGAGGTGTGTTGTTTCCAAAAAAACAAAACAAACTCATGAATAAATAAATTGTGAGTGCAAGTAAAATTAATCAGAAAAACTCCTGTATTAGATGCAGGTGTCAAAAAGATTTAATCCCTGGGGTTCATTTGGTTTTTACAGGCACTCATGGCACTACACGCCAAATGTGCTCATTTAAAGACTTACATTCACAAAGTAGACAGGGAATTAGACACTTTCCACTAAACTTCACTTTTTGGGGGGCAGAGTAGAAATATGCTCTCCTGAGTGTGTGTTCACATTATGAGAGATTTCCATGTGCCCGAGGACCAGGCCGGATATAGAAAACACTTTGGTGACAGGTCTCTGTTGGCTTATGCAGGTTTTCTCAGGAGCTGCTACAAGATGAGCTTTGTAGCAGCACACTTAAAATGTTCCTCACACAATGGAGAGATTTACATTTCATTCAAGGGCAAGAAGAAGCTTGTGCGGAGATGTCTTACATTGTTGTGTAAATGTAAAACAGAGCTAATAGTGTGTGTGGGCTTTAGCATTTGTGATTGTACAACCTTATGCATCAGTTCCATACTAATAAAGGAACTTGTGATGTGGTATATTCTGATATGGATGCTTCCAACTCTTAATTCTGATTGGATGAGTCACATTTATATATATATATAATAGTATTTTTACTACAGTTATAGTTGGCTTGTACTTCGTGTTGTTATTTCTTGTACTCACCAATGTTTATTTATTTTTATTTTTTTATTACATGTATATAGCGCTTTCAAATGATGGATTACGATTGATCACATCCAAAATAAAAATTTGTTAACATAATATATGTGAGTGTAATGTATATAAATATTAT